>NC_088405.1:43640166-43940166 GCF_034236695.1 Oncorhynchus nerka | reverse complement strand
ATGGATTCATTTGTTTTTTTCCCCCCTCACCAATCTACAAACAATACACCATAATGACAAAACAAAAACAGGTTTAAAAAAATAATAATTCTGAAATAGAACATTTACATAAGTTTTCAGACCCTTTACTCAGTACTTTGTTGAAGCACCTTGATGGAGACCACTGTTTTCTTGGGTACCTTAAAAGCTGCAGACATTGTTTTGGTATCCTTACCCAGATCTGTGACTTGACACAATCCTGTCTCAGAGCTTTACGGACAATTCCTTCGACCTCATGGCTTGGATTTTGCTCTGACATGTTCTGTCAACTGTGGGACCTTATATAGACAGGTGTGTGCCTTTCCAAATCATGTCCAATCAATTGAATTTAATACAGGAGGAATCCAATCAAGTTGTAGAAACATCTCAAGGATGATCAATGGAAACAGGATGCACCTGACCTCAATTTAGAGTCTCATAGCAAAGGTTCTGAAAACGAATGTAAGTAAATAATTATATTTTCTATTTTTAATACATTTGCAAAAATGTCTAAAAACCTGTTTTCACTTTGTCGTTATGAGGTATTGTGTGTAGATTGATGAGGGGGAAAACAATATTTAATACATTTTAGAATAAGGCTGTAACGTAACAAAATGTGGGAAAAATCAAGGGGTCTGAATACTTTCTGAATGCACTGTATGTTCCAAGACAGACAAGAGATACGATCACCTGCTCGTTGAACATCTCATTCCAAAATCATGTGCATTATTATAGAGTTGGGCCCTCCTTTGCCACTGTAACAGCCTCCACTCTTCTGGGAAGGCTTTCAACTAGATGTTGTAACATTGCTGTGGGGACTTGCTTCCATTCAGCCACAAGAGCATTAGTGAGGTCGAGCACTGATGTTAGGCCTGGCTCGCAGTCGAAGTTCCAATCCATCCCAAAGGTATTCGATGGGGTTGAGGTCAGGGCTCTGTGCAGGCCAATCAAATTATTCAACACCAATCTCGGCAAACCATTTTTGTATGGACACCGCTTTGTAGACAAGGGCATTGTCATGCTAAAACAGGAAAGGTCCCTCCCCAAACTATTGCCACAAAGTTGGAAGAACAGAATCATCTATATTGTATGCTATAACGTCAAGATTTCCCTTCACTGGAACTAAGGGGCCTTGCCCCGAACCAAACCTTATAGTTGGTACTATGCATTCGGGCAGGTAGCGTTCTCCTGGCTTCTGCCAAACCCAGATTTGTTCGTCGGACTGCCAGATGGTGAAGCTTGATTCATCCTTCCAGAGAACGCATTTCTACTGCTCCAGAGTTCAATGGCGGCAAGCTTTACACCACTCTAGCCAACGTTTGGCATTATGCATAGTGATCTTAGACTTGTGTGTGGCTGCTTGCCCATAAAAACCCATGTCATGTCATGAAGCTCCCAAAGAACAGTTCTGGTGCTGAGGTTGCTTCCAGAGGCAGTTTGGAACTCAGTAGTGAGTGTTGCAACCGAGGACAGACAATTTTTACAAGCTACACACTTCAGCATTCAGCGGTCCAGTACTGTGAGCTTGTGTGGCCTAACACTTCGAGCAGCTGAGCCGTTGTTGTTCCTCCAGTTCACAATAACAGGACTTACAGTCGACCGGGGCAGCTCTAGCATAGCAGAAATGTGATGAACTAACTTGTTGGAAAGGTGGCATCCTATGACGATGTCACGTTGAAAGTCACTGAGCTGTTCAGTAAGGCCATTCTACTGCCCATATTTGTCTATAGAGATTGTATGGCTGTCTGCTCAATTTTATACACGTCAGCAACAGTTGTGGATGAAATAGCCAAATCCACTCATTTGAAGAGGTGTCCACATATTTTTGTATAGTATATGTAATAGTCGACATAGGTTATCCAAGGATACATTTTTTTTTAACAAACCCGCTTTAGTAGGACCAATTTTGGTTAGTAAGTCTCGAGATGGGAAGACAACATTTTGGAAAACAGTTTAAAATCTGTGTTCATCAAAGACAGGGGTCAATAGTGAGAACACTGGGTTCGTTATCTTTTTTTAATACAAGCATAATTAGTGCTGAATTCACATCTCCCCCACATTGACCCTTTGTGAACGTGTGTTACTCATTTTGATAGCGGATATAATTGCTTCCCACATTTTAAACAGACCTCAGGAGGAATACCGTCTCATCCAGGTGATATGCCTTGATTTATGCTATCCAATACCCCTTTGAGTTAATTGAAGAAGATTTCAAATCAAATCTGATTTTATTGGTCGCAAAGACATGTTTTGCAGATGTTATCGCAGGTGCAACAAAATGCTTATGTTTCAATATCCAACAGTGCAGCATACCTAACAATTCAGGCTCCCAGCCAGGGTGTCTTCCTCTATTGAGAGAAGAGGAGTTCTT
Source organism: Oncorhynchus nerka (assembly GCF_034236695.1). Taxonomy (NCBI): domain Eukaryota; kingdom Metazoa; phylum Chordata; class Actinopteri; order Salmoniformes; family Salmonidae; genus Oncorhynchus; species Oncorhynchus nerka. The sequence continues at coordinate 43,937,777 of NC_088405.1, read as the reverse complement.
AATTATTTTAGAAATGACTTAGTCTGGCTGGGTGTGCGGTTTTATAATCTGAGGTATACAGTTCTTTATAGAAGTGGGAGAAACTTTGATTGATTAATGTGGGTTCTGATAGTAATTCCCCTGTTCCAGATTCAATAGTTGCTATAACAGCTAATTGATCATTACTGCTTAGCTTGTTGGCCAGTAAATGACTAGGACGATTACCATGGAAGCAATGGTTGAGTCAAATTCGATGGATGGCAAATTCTGCTCTCTAATCAGTTAATTGAGCTCTGTCTCAACCTTGGAAAGAGGAATAGCTACCTGGTCATGAGTGTTTGTTGAGAACGATCTAACGCAGTTAAACATTTCCAATTCTTTTATATTCAAACCACATGCAAATGCAGTTAAAAAAAGAATTATAAAACCTTTGGTGGCATTCCATAGAACCCTTCGGTCATCGACTGCCTTTTAATTGATAATTATGTATTCAATTAGATCCATTTGACATCACAGAATGTAGAATTATGTAGCAATGTACTTTGAAATGCCATCTTGTGAATCTTTTAGTACATTCTAAGATTTGAATATGGCAGTAATAAGCTCATATGTCGAATTTATATTTTCTTGTTTAAAGAAAACAGAGGTGTAGATAATAGTATGAAATCGAAATGTGAGAATGTTTTATGCCTGTTTGAGTAGAAAGTGTTCTCTTTTGCTTTAGGATCATGTGCTCGCCAGGATTCAATGAGGTTGTAATCAGAGAGTATATGCTGGGGTGGATTTTTCTTTTGTCAAACTTTCTTTATTGTGACAAATGATGATAGAATTATAAAAAATAAAAAAAATTATACATTATGATTGCCGAATAAGGTATGTGAGGCAGGTGATGTCATCATGTAACTATAAAGCTACACTCCACATTTAATTCTAAATTCCTACTGCTTGCTAAATAAAATAAAATAAACTTTAAAAATAATGTTTCTTTTCAGGACAAGTATTGTCCTGACTTTCAAGTATGTAATAGCTTGCCTTTCTTCTCTAGTTGGCTGCCAAAGTTCACCATCAAATGATTTCAGATCTCTCAGAGTGCTAGTTTCACCATAGCGCGGACCGTGGCGATAAGTTAACACATGAACATTATGAGAATATAGCAAATAATAGTAAACTATTGCATTCTATCCATGCTAGCTTTCACGGGCTACCTGAGACATGAAACATATAGGTGGGAGGGCTGTCGCCAATGTATTAAGCCTGAAGCACAATTTGCCTAAATGTGTAATGGAGACACTTAAACTACTTCATATTGGAGGCCACGCCACATGTTATTGTATCCTACTTTTGAGATTCCTATTGTTATCTTGTTGCTATATTTGCACAGCTTCATTCATGTATATACATGTTGCATATTGCTATTAATATGTTTAATAATTGTATATTCATATTGCAATGTATTAACATGATAGCAGTTAGTAAATTAATTATGCATTCATATACTATCATTATTTATTGTTATTATTTGCTATTTCTCTGTCTCCCTATAGAAAAACTGGTGGATCATATTGAGCTCCGGGCTGACGTTTTGAACATGTTTTGTATAAGTGCTACTGCTAACATTAGCAGTCCGTTAGCTGTTTTTTTCCCCATGAATATGAAATAGAATGCCTTACAGATCTTTGACCTGTCTTACTTTATCAATATAAAAATGTGAAACACCTGGTAGCCTATTCTTGCATTCAAATGACCTAGTGGCCTCATGGGTGGAATGTTATTCATATTTGTCATACTTTCGTCATTAATTAAACGTTTTTTTTTAAATGTAACACCTAAAATCTGGTGTTTCTAAGACAAATGGTTTCGTTATATTTCAGTCTTCTGTGATGTATATACAGTGTAATAATGGGATGCAAACTCAAAATGTAATACATGTCAACTCTATATCTGACATGGTACAGGTGTCTTCTTTTTTTAAGCCCATAACCCTGTGAGTGGTGTATACTTTTGTTTTAAAGTAGATTTGTTTAAGACTACCAAGAAACACTCTGTGTGACCCTGATTTAGTCGACTGCAGTAATTAATGTTATGTTGTCATTTCATAATTTGCAAAGAAAAGATAAAGCATTTGAAGCTTCAAAATCATGTCTTGAAAAAGCACATTTACACTCATTAATTATATCATGGATAAGCATATCGTTTGTATTTTCACAAAACGATATTGTCTTGTATTCTTTGTTTAAGAATAATACTGTTCGTTTGACGTTTTGGAATTACTAATGAGGACTTAATCATCACATCTTATAAGAGCAGGGAATGTACAATAAGAGGAGGGACTTGCAATGGTGTAAAGTACTTAAGTAAAAAATACTTTAAACTACTACTTAAGTAGTTTTTTGAGGCATCTGTACTCTACTATTTATATTTTTGACTACTTTTACTACCCTACATTCCCAAAGAAAATAATGTACTTTTTACTCCATACATTTTCCCTGACACCCAAATGTACTCATTACATTTTGAATGCTTAGCAGGACAAGAAAATGGTCCAATTCACACACTTATCAAGAGAACATCCTTGGTCATCTCTACTGCTTCTGATCTGGCGGACCCACTAAACACATTTGTAAATTATGTCTGAGGACTGGAATGTGCCCCATGCTATCTGTAAATTGAAAAAACAAGACCGTCTGGTTTGCTTAATATGAAGAATTTGAAATTATTTATAGTTATACTTTTACTTTTGATACTTTAGTATATTAAAACAAAATACTTTTAGACATTTACGCAGGTAGTATTTTGGGTGACTTTCACTTTTACTTGAGTCATTTTCTATTAGAGTATATTTACTTTTATTCAAGTATAACAATTGGGTACTTTTCCCACCACTGACACCATGATAGTATTTTCAACTTTTTCCGGGTTCGTTTCGTCACCTTAACGTTGGTGGCAGCACTATTTTTTGTGTGTTATAAAACACTTCATTTGAACAGTGTATAGGTCTAGTTTATCATTTCACAGGCTAAGCCTAGTCATAGATTTAGACTAGGGTAATCTAGGATTGGTACCTCATGTTTGGACTTTTAAATATATCCTTTATACCCATTTGTTCTTGATGGATTTCATTAAAAAATGCCTCATGAGCTTAGTTCAGCTTTTGAACCTCGTCAGAACCCTAAATATGGCTGGATTTACTCCATTGTTTGTAAACAGTGAAATTGTAAACAAAAACTGTATTGCCTCGAAACATGGTTAAAACTATAGTCCTTCCTATAGTCCGAGTATCGCAGTGCTAGCTGTGCCACTAGAGATCCTGGTTCGAGTCCAGGCTCTGTCACAGCCGGCTGCGACCGGAAGACCCATGGGGCGACACACAATTGGACCAGCGTCATCCAGGTTAGGGGAGGGTTTGGCCGACTGGAATGTCCTTGTCCCATTGCGCTCTAGCGACTCCTGTGGCGGGCAGGGCGTACGCAAGCTGACGCGGTCAACAGGTGTACAGTGTTTCCTCTGACACGTTGGTGCAGCTGGCTTCCGGGTTAAGCGGGCAATGTGTCAAGAAGCTGTGCAGCTTGGCTGGGTTGTGTTTCGGAGGACACACGGCTCTTCTTGACCTTCGCCCTCTGCCGAGTCCGTACAGGAGGTGCAGCGATGGGACAAGACTGTAACTACCAACTGGGGAGAAACATTTAAATAAAACTATCGTCCTTGGATCCATAGCCCTGTTTATGAATTTGAGAGTAGTTACATTTCTCCAGCCCAATCGCACAGCTGTTTACGATAACAGTGGCAGGGTGAGCATTTTGTTGTTGTTTGGCCCCTTTTATCAATGTCCAAGAAACATACCCTATAAAATATAATACACAGTAGGTTATACATTAGTAAACTGTAGCTTTGCCCTCCAATGGCTATTGATGCGGGTATATGGGCAGGCAGAGGCTCTGTATCTGTATCTGTGTTCCCACATGGAGCAGTGGATAAGGACCAACTGCTCAGAAACCATGACAGTGAAAAGAATAACACACACACACACACATTCACACCACTATACTGTATACACATACTGTTCCATTGCGGCAATGCAGTTTATTTTGAAACTGCAGATTATTACACTTTCAAGAGCATCAACTCAGAAACACACACCCTAGAAATAGCATTCGTGACCTCGTGGGGACAAACAAAATGTCCCCAGTTGGTCAAATTGGTCAAGACTTCTGGTCCCCACAAGAAGAGTTAAACATGTCCACACACACACACACACACACACACACACACACACACACACACACACACACACACACACACACACACACACACACACACACATACAATTCTGCTGAGATTAAAGTTGTTTTAACATGAACAACATACCTTTTACCAAAACATTCAGTCACACTTTACAGCATGCAGGTTTAATGTACTATGATGCCGTTATAATGCATTGTAACACCAGTCCTAAGTATGTACACCCCCCCCCCTATAATTTATTTTTGTCAACTCATAATGATCCTGAGTAATTAACAGCAATTTGAGTCAGTTGAAATATTAATACATAGAGAGGCATAACATATTATACCCCTTATTATCAGATATTGTAAAGGTTCATACATGCTTATACCCAGTTAAAAAGTATTATACCTGAGGATAAAGTACCAGGCATTTTCTCTGTGTAATAAGCCAGGGAACGACCACAACAGATAGTAATCAGTTATAAAAACAGATCGCACCTCCACCCTTCACATTAAATTCTTTCTGACAAGGGAACACCTTCAGAAAACGTTCAGCAAACATATTCACTTCACATTTTTCCATTTTAGTCAGACACTCTTATCCATTCATCTTTCCGTCATTGTATGATTTTTTTGTGTGCAAATGAACTCAAACTTACCGACAATGTCAAATGTGATATAGCGAAGCACCTGACTGAGTTGGGTCTGCAATTACGCAGGCACTTTCCCGAAACTGATGACACTAACAACTGGATTCGTTATCCCTTTCATGCCCTGCCTCCAGTCCACTTACCGATATCTGAACAACAGAGCCTCATCGAAATTGCAACAAGCTGTTCTGTGATAATTTGATTTAATCAGAAGCCACTGCCAGATTTCTGGATTGTGCCCTGGTCCTATAAGAGCTCTTTGCCACTTCCCACGACCCGGGTTGTGACAAAAACTCACACTCATTCTTATGTTTAATAAATGTATTGTATAATATGTGTGTGGCAGGCTTACAATGATGGGAAAAACAACATTTGAGAGTGCGCTGACCCTGGACCCTAAATAACCCTGTACACGGCCTCCCGGGTGGCACAGTGGTTAAGGGGGCTGTACTGCAGCGCCAGCTGGCGCCAGCTATGCCACCAGAGACTCTGGGTTCGCGCACAGGCTCTGTCGCAACCGGCTGCGGCGACGCCCAGGGTCATCCGGGTTAGGGAGGGTTTGGCCGGTAGGGATATCCTTGACTCATCGCGCACAAGCGACTCCTGTGGCGGGCCGAGCGCAGTGCACGCTAACCAAGGTTGCCAGGTGCACAATGTTTCCTCCGACACATTGGTGCGGCTGGCTTCCGGGTTGGATGCGCGCTGTGTTAAGAAGCAGTGCGGCTTGGTTGGGTTGTGTATCGGAGGACGCATGACTTTCAACCTTCGTCTCTCCCGAGCCTGTATGGGAGTTGTAGCGATGAGACAAGATAGTAGCGACTAAACAATTGGATACCACGAAATTGGGGAGAAAAAGGGGTCAAATTTAAATAAATAAATAAATAATAATAATTTGTACACCGCAATTTGACCGCAAGAATCCCAAAAATATATAATATTTGACAAAAAACAGAATAAATTCCGACCTCGATGACATTGGGATACGATCACATATGCCTCTCTCTTTATGCATGGGAGTACTTGGGAACAGATTTCCTCAATTAAAATAACTTTGAGCTAATTTCCTGGTAATTTATTTCATGTCCCAAAATGAAAATTATTTATACAAGAAATTGTTATTATTTATATTTTTGCCCAGAAAGTTTAAGGGGTTGCAAATGAAATCACCTGAGGGAGGAAATTGGCTCAAGGGCCGCCTATTGGGCAACCCTGGTTTATAGGATGAGATGGACGGATGGAGGAAAGGAGGGAGTTAAAAGAGAGAAAAAGAGGGGTGAGAGCAAGAGAGAGAGCGAGAGAGGGGGGAAGTAAGGTAAGGAGGGAGGGAGTCTGTCTCCCTCGTGTGCTCAATGTGATTTTCCACAGAGCTGTGAGTCATTCTTCAATAACAAAGGTCTTAGACCAGAGTGGCAGTGAACTAAGACAGCAGTGGTGAGGGCTCAGTACTCAGTACTCACAATGTGATATGGCGCCTCAGCACTGGTATGTAACTATACAGCAACTTACTGGGACTAAGGAGTAATGAATACTCCAAACCAACTGTAGTTTCTTGCAAGATTTGGTTCTGGGTTCCGAGAATAAACCAACTGTGACAATATTACCTCAGTAATAGGGAATACCCAGGGCTAGCCCAGTACGGTGACTGTGCTATCACCATAGCTGTAAGTAAGTAGAACTGTTTATCCCCAGAGAGATCACTCGATCACAGGTCGCCAGGACGTTGGGAGACCCTGTCGAAACCATCCACCGTGGGAGAAAATGTAATACTCAAAACAAGTGCCCGGATCTAGCATTAAGCCCAAAGTCTATGGAGCAGGAGGTCACTGCTTAGACCACTGCACCATCCATCCACATTGAGTTAGCAAGGCCAATCTTAATTAATGGCTAAACTTAACCGTGTTTTTCAGTTTTTACCCTATTCCAAACCTTAATCCTTAATTTACCCGATCGGAATTAATGCCTGAATTGAATTAACTCTATCACAAAACCTTAATCCTTAACTTAACCAATCAGTATGAATTCGTGAACTGTTAACCAATTGGAATGAATGCTTGAACTTAACCCTAAAGTTGTTTCTGTTTATTTTTTATTTCACCTTTATTTAACTAGGCAAGTCAGTTAAGAGCAAATTCTTATTTTACAATGAAGGTCGTACCCCGGCCAAACCTGGACAAAGCTGGGCCAATTGTGCACCGCCCTATGGGACTCCCAATCATGTCCGGATGTGATACAAACCTTAACTCTTAACTTAAGCCAGTCGGAATTAATGTCTTAACCGTAATTGTTTCTGTGTGCCTAAATCGTCTGGATCTCATGCAGTTTACTAGTAGAAAATATACGTTTGTACAAGGATGTCAAAAAACTATGTGAGACTGTGATATCTTCGCTATACCATGCTCTTACCGAGTGATTAATCAGTAACTATGGTCACACAATGTCACATTCCACCCTCGACTCTACTACTGCATTGATGTCTCAGTCTACAGAGGATGGAACTGTAATATCTGCTGACAGAGAGATCTATACTGCCTCTGCCTCATCACTGGAAGATCACAGGTAAAACCATGTACACTGGGATACATTCAACAGGGCACAACATTGTGAAATGTTCAGATAGAAATATGTTATGTAGAAAAAGGAGTAGTGTCCACTGTATTTATGACATTTCTGTGTGAAACTTTCCACAACATTTGTCCTACCGAACATGGCCCTAATCATCACCCAGGCCTCCTCTCACACTTACAGCCCATAGCCTGCATTGCTTTAGGACTGATACAAGGCAACAGACAGACAGGCGTAGCCCCCAAATCCATGGATGTAGGTGTAAAGTTACCAAAAGAGCTTCCCCAGGCACAGCACACTTCGACGAGTGGTGCTTTCAACCCACCTACTACAACCCCAACCCCCATCTCTTTAAAGCCTCTGCATAAGCAATAATAAAGATTGCCGATGATGCACTGGGGGGAACTGGAGAAGGACAGATTGAATCGCCCATGGACATATTTTCCTGTTACGCATGCACAGGCCTTGCCGGTAAATAACAATAGATTGTGTGTAATTTATGGATGGAGAGGGGAAATAACTGATGAAGCCTCCACTCTCATCTTCACTCTCAGGCTCAAGCTTTAACTTCCTATTTTCTAGACTACCTTGAACCATAAAGGGTTCTTCAGCTGTCCTTCAGATAACCCTTTTTCTGGGTCTCCCATTTTCGTCCTAGACTATTCTATCTAAAATGCACAAAACAGTAGTAGTGTTTTGAAAATGGATTGGGAATACTCAAAAAATCAAAGGAAAAGTTCTAATAGCGTATTTTCACACCACTATTTGTTTTCTGTAAGTCATTTAAGTATGAGACTGAAATGACTGCTTCCTGTGGAGCCTAGCAGAAAAACAGGACCCCTGTGGCGTGTCTGGGACACTCCACTGATAAGATATAGAAGATATATACAGAACATACAAGCCAGATGCAATGAGTATCACACACACTACTCTATTTACACACACACACACATACAGACACACACACACACACACACACACACACACACACACACCAACTCCCCACCAAACCATGCCCCTCCCACACACACATGTGTATGGCTCTGGGTCTCCCATCCAACCAACCCCTCTGGGATGAGCAGTTCTGGAGTGGCATGGCTTACAACAAATATCAAATTCTAAATATCCCCACTGTGGTAAAAGTGTGTGTGTGTGAGTGCTTGTGTGCGTGCGTGCGAGGTTGCATGTGTGTGTGCATGTGTGTTTTGGTGAGGGCGTGCGGTACTCTTTATCACACAGACATAATAAGGCATCCTATAACCTCCCTCTTATGAATATGTATGATTTGATTCACAACCCCTACCCCCCGACCAACCGCCAGCCCCTGCACCAGTGTCCCAGACAAAGCACTTCAAACATGGGCACAAATTGGGGGGAACGTATCTCCCTCTACCAGCCCCCCAGCCCTGAATAACTAATCCCCGGGGACCTAACACAGAATAATCATTGTTTCTAAATGGCTGGCTGTCATAGACCAGAGGGTTGTTGTTGTTGGGATGTTCTAACTAACACAGTTACCTGTAATGTATGAACGGAGAAGGACTTTCAATTCACCCACCCAGCTCTTGGTACATACTGTGTGTGTAGAGACATGTGTATGTACTTTTGTGTATCTGTCAAGTGTGTAATATATAGTGTTTATTTTTATACAGGATTACTGTGTATCTAAGACTATTTGCCCCCTCTTATCATTTCCTAAACAATAAAAACCCTATCAAAAAACCCTACCCTATCAAAAGAATTGTTACCTCCCTGTGAAAGATAGTACATTTAAATACATTACAGGATCCAAAATCAGGCCCAAATCTAGACTCTATCTTCTCTGTTTAGCATCATGTGTCAGATTTCCTATGATAATCAGATGAGGGGTTCAGTTTTAGCACAGAGCAAATGGCAAAGGGATGTTTGTCACATATAATGAGTATTTCTAAGGTTTGTCATACACAACCTGGATGTCCCCTCTATTTCCTTCTCTAAACTAATTATATCTCAAGGGGGATGCAGGTTTCAGAGCTCTGTGTATTGATTTTAGGCCGCAACACTGGTGCTCGCTGTGTCTAACTCACGATCTGCGTCCCAAATGGGACCATATAGGCCTTGGTCAAAAGTAGTGCACTATGTAGGGAATACGGTGCCATTTGGGATGTATCCACTCCGCTTTACCTCTATAAGTGCTGATCCTTTGCTACAGTTGTATTACAGTTTTTCTCAATTGCTAAAACACTAAAACCCATTGACTGAACAAGGTTCTCAGTTGCCTGGACTCATTTAGCTAGTTATGCAGTCTGTTGTCAATACCTTAAACTATTTCACATGGAAAAACACAATTTGCAGATCTCACTTAGACTTTTCAGCAAAACTCTAAACACATTCTCATTCTCAAAACACATTCTGCACTCTAATACACATGTCATCCATACTGGTAAACACAAGTGGCAACAATCAAATACAAATAGAGAAAACATGTCATTGATTGAACACAACCACTCAAAATTGATTTAACCTGTTTCAAATGATGCGAACACAACCAATATAAACCAGTTCAGAGAGCAAACAGGTTGTTGAAGGTGGAAAGGAGAAAGTCTGAGAATGGATAGAAGAAACAGTGTGAGAGGACGAGTGCGTATGCGAGGTGGGCGACGAGGAGGAAGAGGAGGACGAAGAGGAAGAGGAAGACAAAGAGTGGAAATATCTGATGAAATACGAGCAACAGTTATAGACCATGTTCTTGTCCATGGACTGACAATGAGGGAAGCAGGACTTAGAGTGTAACCCAATTTGAGCCGATTTTCTGTGTCCACCATAGTAAGGACATTCAGAGAAGAGAACAGGTACAGGATACTACTGTATTTTTGTAATTGCAAATTTACTGTACTACACTATATGCAGCTGTTTCAATATACATTTGTAAAGTTAATCACTGTATGTATTGTACTGCATGAATATGTTTTGTAACTGCACAGCTACTTTTTGTAGAATTGCAAGGCTGCCACATGCAGGTGGAAGGACAGCTATATTCACTCGGGAGCAAGAGGCCGTTGTAGTTGGCATGGTCCTTCAAGATAATGCAATACGACTCCGAGAAATCCAGGAACGAGTGATTCAAGACAACACATCGACAGTGTGAGCATTTCCACAATTGACCGTGTCCTCCATCCTAACAGGATGCGAATGAAATAAGTATACAGAGTACCTTTTGAGCGCAACTCACCAAGGGTGAAAGAACTGCAAGCTCAGTATGTGCAAGTAAGTGTATTCAGAAACATTTACTGTAATCCAGATTGTCTACAGTACTAACACATACTATGTGAATGACATTACTCTTCAGCACATACAATGTATGTGAATCAGAAGCCTAATTGTACTCTACAGTATAGCACTGTCTCTGTACAACATACAAAATCCTACATACAGTATATTGTATTTCTACACAGAAAATATTTGACTTCGAATCCTTGGACAGACCCCATGAGTTCATCTTTGTCGATGAAGCAGGCTTCAATCTAACAAAGAGGAGAAGGAGAGGCCGAAACATGATTGGACAGCGGGCCATTGTTGAAGTCCCTGATCAACGAGGTGGCAATGTCACAATCTGTGCTGCTATCAGCAACCATGGTGTTCTACATCACCATGTTACACTCAGGCCATATAACACCCAGCACCTTCTAAGTTTTATTGCCAATCTAAGATATATTTTATTTGAGCAGCAGGTTCAAGAGCAGCAGGGTCAAGAGCTAAATGAGAATCCCATTCCCACCTATGTGATAGTGTGGGACAATGTCAGTTTCCACCGAGCTGCTCAGGTATGGGAATGGTTTAACATCAATGGGCAGTTTATGAACTTGTACCTCCCTCCATACTCGCCTTTCCTGAATCCGATTGAGGAGTTTTTCTCCTCTTGGAGATGGAAAGTGTATGATAGACAACCCTACACCAGAGTAAATCTGCTGCAAGCCATGGATTTAGCCTGTGGTGATATAGGTGAGGAATCATGTCAGGGCTGGATACGGCACACAAGAGGCTTCTTCCCCCGTTGCCTCAGGAGGGACAATATTGCTTGTGATGTCGACGAAGTGCTCTGGCCTGACCCAGCCCAAAGACAAGAAGAAGCACATTGATCACGTTTAATCCTTTGATTTTTGTCCCTTTTAGTAATGTATACTGTAGTACAGTGCATTGTAGGCTGTATACTGTACAATGGACAAATTGTATGGCCCTGAACATTGTGCTTTACATTTACTAACAGGGACAATACATTTTGGCTGGTTGCAAGTTCATATAAACAAAGAACAAGAATTTCAGTATCACAGAGACAAAGGACAAGTTTGTGAGATGCAGGGTACAGTACTGTAAAAATAGGGGTACAATGAGGAGGAAGAACAAAAAACTAAATTGCAAAGAGCAAAGCAGAATAGTAATTTCTGATCAATTTTGAACTACTATGATAGAACATGTTTTCGTTCATCAAAAGACAATGGCGGAAAAATGTGAATATTTTTTTAGATTAAAAATGTACTTCTCCCTAAGAATTGTATGTTTTGAACAATGTGTTTTCTATTTTTCGGTGTATTGTTTACTGACTGCTTGTGAGCGTATATCATGTTGATCACTTTGTTTGTGATTTGAGAGCAGTGTTTGATTTTGAACACAGGTAAAACTGTTTTGAGGCGAATGTTTCATTTTGCGAGAGGAGTCAGAGGTTATGTAAATAGTGCCTGAAGATGAGGTTTTGTGTTTAATGTTTTCAGGAAATGGAGCAAGGTTTCAGAAATTGTGTTTTAGCAATTGAGAAAAACTGTAACAGTGAGGATGTTCCGCTACTGTTTCAGGGAGGAGAGAGAGAGAGAGAGAGAGAGAGAGAGCGAGAGAGCCACGCTTCAAAGAGGAGGCACTACTGCAGTGTCTGCAGTACTCTGCAAAACCTGGGTGAGTCACAAAAATATAAAAGTGATTGTGATGATAAATTAGGGGATTCTGTGTATCGTTGTTTCTGTGGCATGAGGTAGAAATGCTCTTGATGATTATCTGTGTTTACAGGCGGCTGGAGTCAGCATAGGATTAGACAAAGAGAATGTACAAGTACACACCCAACTCACACACTCACACGCATGCAGACATGCGCACACACACACACACACACACACACACACACACACACACACACACACACACACACACACACACACACACACACACACACACAGTAATGAGAAACACAACTGAAGCAAATACTGAAGATGTGATGATGGCGTAAAGAGCGCATGTAACTCAAGGTAAGTAGGTCTGTCTCCTCGGGTGTACTTCGCAGACCCTGTAAATTGCCAAGTGCGCCTAGAGTATTATTAGCTTAATAGGGAAATCCACCCACAAGCACAATCTCTCTGAGTGTAGTCATTGTTTAGTTCAGTTTTCCATGTGTCACACATTCAGCTTAGACGCCAAAGCTCAGTGGGTCTCAGATAGGCCATATCATGTGATCTGTCTGTCTGCCTTTCTGCCTGCCTGCCTGTCTGCCTGCCTGTCTGACACACACACGCTAGCGTGCACACACACACACACACACACACACACACTCAGTCACCCTCTACATTTAGACACACACACAGATATTTCACACTCGAACCATATTATGGTAGGACATGGACTGATTTCAGTAAGAAAAACCTCACTATGAATGAGGCCACGGCAGACAATAATGGAGTGTACCTTTTAGTCGGTTACCATGGTTATGGCTGCAGACTGAGTATGTGTGCGTGTCTGACTGGGGCGGCTGTGCGCCGTGTGGATCCCTACACTAGTGCTCCACTTTCCCTCTGTACACAAATGTACATTATCTTACCTCAAACTCACCACTGAAACTAGCCATCAAGCCATATTCGTATATTTACATGTAGTAAAACGCAGTCAGTTCCAAATATCAACGTAATATTTCAGCATAAGGAACTGTATGTTTGCATGTGTGTCTTTATCAGCGGAGCGATACACTGCAGATATCTCCTTGATAGCAAAAAGGGATCTTCTATCCTGTGTGAATTGGTTATGCTTTAGTATGCTCCCTCAAAGAACAATCCTTACAAAAATGTGTTCGCTGATCACTAATACTGGTCTGCAGCTTACATCAGCATACAGGACAGATCCACAAAAACACACACTGCACATCAGACTGCGGGCAATCAAAACAATCAAAACAAATCTCACAGACACACACAATTCAGTTACCTTTTTCCTTGACCATGACCATTGGTATTGAGGTAAAACTGACCAGAAAATGAGGGTTGATATGTATAAAATACGTCCAGGCAGATGGTGTATCCTTAGAGTGAAAAAACGAGCTATGCAAGCTAGAGAGTGAGAGATGCAGGAGAAAAGCTCTTCTCCCGAAACCAATACGGCAGCATGGGGTATGCCTCCTGCCAGGCTATTTTCTTCCACTCCCTCTCCTCTCCACCTCCCCTCCCCCTCACACTCCATTTTCCCCACCTCCCCTTGGTCATCCCCTCTGCTGTCAGCCCTCACCTCATTGCAGTGCCTAGGAGATGGCAGCTGCTACCGTGTTACAAACATACTCTAGACCCCCGAAACATCCCCCAATATGTTAAATTATACACAGACACACACACACACACACACACACACGCACACAGAGCTGTTAAGCACATACAGAAACCCCACGTGTACACAAATACAAAAATACAGACATACACACACACTCTACTGTGTCTGTTTTCAAGTCCCAGTACCTCTATCGTGCTGCCATACTGTCTCTCAAATAATCTCTTGGCCTGTCTCTTTTTTATCTCTCTTGTTGTGTTCTAAGCTTTACGTAGACAACAATAGTAAAACCACAGCTATTGATTCCAGTCTCAAACTAGACAACATAGGACTAAGGACTCCTGGGGGAGACATGAGTCTTGTTTGGTTGTCAGCCTATGAAAGACAGCCAACACCCTAACCAGTTGACAAAACACACAATTCCCCATGCAGTTGTGCTTTACTTCTAGCCAGACACCCATGTTCAGATGTGAGATGTTAATTTGATCACTCTTTTGTTGCTGAAAATGTTCTTGAAGGGTATTCGAGTTTTTAAAAGGCTTCTAAAGTTCGTCATTTCCACTTGGTAATTTCAAACTTGATTTGCCCGAATGAAAAATGTATCAACCCCTACAAAAAAGTCCATTAATTATAATTCACAAAAAATGCACAGTTCCTGTTGTTGCCCCGTTATTTTACTGCTGTAGAAAACTGGCTGAAATTAAGATCCTTCATCTGTATTACTGCTAGGGAACACAAAAGGACTGATGTTTGTCTGAAGGGGGACAGAGACCGACAGCGAAGAGTAATACACAAGAGGTTATAGTCAATGAATAGTATATTGTACATAAACATGATGCATGGAAAAGAATGATTAGAGCAGTGAGTATATATATTTTCACATATACAGTAAATCCCTCTTACATAACCACTCAACAATGTAACAAAGAAATATCAAGCTCTGGGGCTGTATGTATCAAGCATCTCAGAATAGGAGTGCTGATCTACACTGTAACGGAAAACTGTCAATAACATGGTAATTTGGGGTATTATCAACAGTAAAATAGTCTAAAACAGTTTACTTCAGCCTATTGTAAATTATGATGCATTTTGGGAAAATGTTGTGAGCGGGGGGAAAAAATAGCTGTATTTCAAACGGTGCTATAATTCAATCGCACAGAATACAGTACCGTACAGTCTCTTTGGAGTGCCAAAAACCTTTTGACCACTAGTATGTCGATGGTTCCTGGCTCGTGAGTAAGAATGCTGTACCAATTTAACTCGTATGTGGTTATAGTGCTCCATCACGTTAAAATGAATAGGGGACAGATTTTATGCTGCGAAAAGTCTTCAACTTTTAATGGTTGAGCAGTTTGCCATGTCTTTTCAGGCTGTTTTGCCCTGTATTTACGACCAGCTGGGAAGCCTTTGTTAAGGCCTTTAGGAGTTCCAACAAATATTAATTAATATGCTGTAATGTGTGAACACTTTACCTTTACCTACTGTGAAATAGAGACCCCTCCCTTCAATGAATTTCATCCATAAATGTATTAATCCTGATTACGGTAGCATTTACCTTTTTACAGTATAATACAGTCAATTTAATGGTATGGCACTGTGTTTCATTACACAGTACTTGCCTTGATACCGTGTTTACATTACAATAGGTGTAATGTAATATGAAATACAGAAATTTACTTGCCACCAAGCTGCCTGTAAATTTCTGTCAAATTCACAGTAGCCGCTTTAGAGTGTTTACATGTCCATAAAACCTTATTCATTGGAATCTAAAAGGCAAAACTGATCCTGAATCAGCACTCGTACTTTGAGACGCTTGATCGATACACCCCTTCCAGCCGCAGGTTAATTAAGGTTTAGTGTCATGAATCTTGCCCTGGAGGCAGAATTGTGCAATTTCCACTAGTTGGGCCAGCTGCAAAGTCAAAATTGGCTATATTGTGAAAATTCCTGAAAACCAAAATGTGCTTTTTCATCTTCCATTCATGATGAAAAACACTAACCTGAGTCCTGTCCAGATGATTCATTTGTACCCCATCACAATTTTGTTACCCAGTCACAGATTATGCTTTCACCTTGTCCTAGGACGTCACACAACCAACAGGAAGTTGATTCGTGGTTCTCAGATTTATTCCCGAAGCCTCACGGAGTGATAAATCTTGAGTCAACAAGTCCGTGAGGCAAAATAATCGTTCACCATGAAACAAGAGTTAGACATTACTTTGAAGAGCAGTGAGGATGAAGGAGATGATCTGGTCCAGATAGTTTTCCTATTATGATGAAATTATATTTGTCACATGCTTTGTAAACAACACGTGTAGACTAACAGTGAAATGCTTGCTTATGGGTCCTTTCCCAACAACGCAGAGTTAAAGGTAAAGATTTTTTAAAACTAAATATATATATAGAAATAGTGACACAAGTAATAAATACACAGTGAATAACGAATAACAATAACGACTAACAATAACATGGCTATATACAGGGAGTACCAGTACCGAGTCAATGTGCAGGGGTACAAGGTAATTGAGGTAGCTACAGTGGCTTGCAAAAGTATTCACCCCCCTTGGCATTTTTCCTATTTTGTTGCCTTACAACCTGGAATTAAAAATCGATTTTTGGGAGGTTTGTATCATTTGATTTACACAACATGCCTACCACTTTGAATATGCAAAATTGTTTTTATTGGTAGATATAGAAGAAATAAGACAAAAAAAACTGAAAACTTGAGCGTGCATAACTATTCACCCGACAAAGTCAATACTTTGTAGAGCCACCTTTCTCAGCAATTACAGCTGCAAGTCTCTTGGGGTATGTCACTATAAGCTTGGCACATCGCGCCACTGGGATCTTTGCCCATTCTTCAAGGCAAAACTGCTCCAGCTCCTTCAAGTTAAGTGATGTGTTCCGGAGTTCCAAATTGAGCAGCTGCTGAAAAATGAGCTCCTGTATATATTGAGATTTAAATGTTTTTTTAGAGTGAAGTACATCGAAAAAATCAAGAGAAAACTGCAAGACTCAATAGAAGACAAAACAAGGAACAAACCAAAAAGACAGGCTTTTGAAGAAGTAACTATTTTTCATAAAATTGTACAGTTATCTTAGCTAGCTGAATTGCTAGCTGAATTGTTTACTTGTTGCTAAGCAGTTGCTAGGGACTCTCCTGGAAGAAGCTAGCTAGCTTACAAAGAATAACAACAAAAATATCTAGTTAACAGAAGAAAGGAAGACAAAATAAGGACAGAAGAAAAAGGAAAAGAAAAAGGACAACAAAGTGAAACCTCTAAAGAAACAAGAGACCATAATACAAGAAACAGCACTATAGAGAGATAGAACAACAACAACGCAGCCACTGCCAGCTAGCCTACTTCAGCAGTACTGTATCATTTGAATTATTTTAGTCAATAAGATTCCTGCTACGTAAGCTTAACTTTCTGAACATTCGAGACGTGTAGTCCATTTGTCATTCCAATCTCCTTTGCATTAGCGTAGCCTCTTCTGTAGCCTGTCAACTATGTGTCTGTCTATCCCTGTTCTCTCCTCTCTGCACAGACCATACAAACGCTCCACACCGCGTGGCCGCGGCCACTCTAATCTGGTGGTCCCAGCGCGCACGACCCACGTGGAGTTCCAGGTCTCCGGTAGCCTCTGGAACTGCCGATCTGCGGCCAACAAGGCAGAGTTCATCTCAGCCTATGCCTCCCTCCAGTCCCTCGACTTCTTGGCACTGACGGAAACATGGATCACCACAGATAACACTGCTACTCCTACTGCTCTCTCTTCGTCCGCCCACGTGTTCTCGCACACCCCGAGAGCTTCTGGTCAGCGGGGTGGTGGCACCGGGATCCTCATCTCTCCCAAGTGGTCATTCTCTCTTTCTCCCCTTACCCATCTGTCTATCGCCTCCTTTGAATTCCATGCTGTCACAGTTACCAGCCCTTTCAAGCTTAACATCCTTATCATTTATCGCCCTCCAGGTTCCTCGGAGAGTTCATCAATGAGCTTGATGCCTTGATAAGCTCCTTTCCTGAGGATGGCTCACCTCTCACAGTTCTGGGCGACTTTAACCTCCCCACGTCTACCTTTGACTCATTCCTCTCTGCCTCCTTCTTTCCACTCCTCTCCTCTTTTGACCTCACCCTCTCACCTTCCCCCTCTACTCACAAGGCAGGCAATACGCTCGACCTCATCTTTACTAGATGCTGTTCTTCCACTAACCTCACTGCAACTCCCTCCAAGTCTCCGACCACTACCTTGTATCCTTTTCCCTCTTGCTCTCATCCAACACTTCCCACACTGCCCCTACTCGGATGGTATCGCGCCGTCCCAATCTTCGCTCTCTCTCCCCGCTACTCTCTCCTCTTCCATCCTATCATCTCTTCCCTCTGCTCAAACCTTCTCCAACCTATCTCCTGATTCTGCCTCCTCAACCCTCCTCTCCTCCCTTTCTGCATCCCTTGATTCTCTATGTCCCCTATCCTCCAGGCCGGCTCGGTCCTCCCCTCCTGCTCCGTGGCTCGACGACTCATTGCGAGCTCACAGAACAGGGCTCCGGGCAGCCGAGCGGAAATGGAGGAAAACTCGCCTCCCTGCGGACCTGGCATCCTTTCACTCCCTCCTCTCTACATTTTCCTCTTCTGTCTCTGCTGCTAAAGCCACTTTCTACCACTCTAAAGTCCAAGCATCTGCCTCTAACCCTAGGAAGCTCTTTGCCACCTTCTCCTCCCTCCTGAATCCTCCTCCCCCTCCCCCCTTCTCCCTCTCTGCAGATGACTTCGTCAACCATTTTGAAAAGAAGGTCGACGACATCCGATCCTCGTTTGCTAAGTCAAACGACACCGCTGGTTCTGCTCACACTGCCCTACCCTGTGCTCTGACCTCTTTCTCCCCTCTCTCTCCAGATGAAATCTCGCGTCTTGTGACGGCCGGCCGCCCAACAACCTGCCCGCTTGACCCTATTCCCTCCTCTCTTCTCCAGACCATTTCCGGAGACCTTCTCCTTACCTCACCTCGCTCATCAACTCATCCCTGACCGCTGGCTACGTCCCTTCTGTCTTCAAGAGAGCGAGAGTTGCACCCCTTCTGAAAAAACCTACACTCGATCCCTCCGATGTCAACAACTACAGACCAGTATCCCTTCTTTCTTTTCTCTCCAAAACTCTTGAACGTGCCGTCCTTGGCCAGCTCTCCCGCTATCTCTCTCAGAATGACCTTCTTGATCCAAATCAGTCTGGTTTCAAGACTAGTCATTCAACTGAGACTGCTCTTCTCTGTATCACGGAGGCCCTCCGCACTGCTAAAGCTAACTCTCTCTCCTCTGCTCTCATCCTTCTAGACCTATCGACTGCCTTCGATACTGTGAACCATCAGATCCTCCTCTCCACCCTCTCCGAGTTTGGCATCTCCGGCGCGGCCCACGCTTGGATTGCGTCCTACCTGACAGGTCGCTCCTACCAGGTGGCGTGGCGAGAATCTGTCTCCTCACCACGCGCTCTCACCACTGGCGTCCCCCAGGGCTCTGTTCTAGGCCCTCTCCTATTCTCACTATACACCAAGTCACTTGGCTCTGTCATAACCTCACATGGTCTCTCCTATCATTGCTATGCAGACGACACACAATTAATCTTCTCCTTTCCCCCTTCTGATGACCAGGTGGCGAATCGCATCTCTGCATGTCTGGCAGACATATCAGTGTGGATGACGGATCACCACCTCAAGCTGAACCTCGGCAAGACGGAGCTGCTCTTCCTCCCGGGGAAGGACTGCCCGTTCCATGATCTCGCCATCACGGTTGACAACTCCATTGTGTCCTCCTCCCAGAGCGCTAAGAACCTTGGCGTGATCCTGGACAACACCCTGTCGTTCTCAACTAACATCATGGCGGTGGCCCGTTCTTGTAGGTTCATGCTCTACAACATCCGCAGAGTACGACCCTGCCTCACACAGGAAGCAGCGCAGGTCCTAATCCAGTCTAGTCCTAATTTTCTTTATGGCCAAAAAGCTACATTTTAGTCTCATCTGACAAGGATAGCTTCTTCCATGTGTTTGGGGAGTCTCCCACTTGCCTTTTGGTGAACATCAAAAGGGTTCGCTTATTTTTTCTTTTCTGGCCACTCTTCCGTAAAGGCCAGCTCTGTGAAGCATACGGCTTAAAGTGGTCCTATGGACAGATACTCCAATCTCCGCTGTGGAGGTTTGCAGCTCCTTCAGAGTTATCTTTAGTCTCTTTGTTGCCTCTCTGATTAATGCACTCCTTGCCTGGTCTGTGAGTTTTGGTGGTCGGCCCTGTCTTGGCAGGTTTGTTGTGGTGCCATGGATTTAATGTTGCACCGTGGGATGTTCAAAGTTTCTGATATTTATTTTTTTCCTGATCTGTACTATTTGGCGAGCTCCTTGGTCTTTATTGGTGCTGCTTGCTTGGTGGTGCCCCTTGCATAGGGTTGTTCCAGACTCTGGGGCCTTTCAGAACAGGTGTATATATACTGAGATCATGTGACACTTAAATAAAGTCCACCTGTGTGCAATCTAAATAATTATGTGACTTCTGAAGGTAATTGGTTGCACAATATATTTTTTATGGGCTTCATAGCAAAGAGGGTGAATACATATGAATGCACCACTTTTCCATATATCTATATATATTTTTTGAAACAAGTTATTTCTTTCATTTCACTTCGACAATTTGGAATATTTTGTGTATATCCATTACATGAAATCCAAATAAAAATCAATTTAAATTACAGTTTGTAATGCAACAAAATACAAAAAATACCAAGGGTGATGAATACTTTGTAAGGCACTGTATGTACATATACAGTATGTAGGGGTAAAGTGACTAGGCAAATGGACTGATAATAGTCGGTAGCAGCAGCGTATATGGTGAGCGTGAAAGGGTGTGAATGTGTGTGTGTGTGACGTCAGTATGCATATGTGAGCATGTTGTGTGTGTGGGCATATGTAGTGTGAGTTGAGATGTCAGTGTAAGTATGTGTGAGTGTGTGGGTAGAGTCCAATGTGTGTGCATAGAGTCAGTGTTAGTGCAAAAAAAGTTAGTGCAAAAAAATGGGTAAATGCAAGTAGTCTGGGTAGCCATTTGATGAGCTATTTAGCATTCTTGTTTAGCAGTCTAATGGCTTGGGGGTAGAAGCTGTGCAGGGTCCTTTTGGTTCCAGACTTGGTGCACTGGTACCGTTACTATGGCTTGGGTGTCTGGAACCTTTGAAACATTTTGGGGTTTTTCTCTGACACCGCCTGGTATACAGATCCTGGATGGCTGGTAGTTCATTCCCAGTGATGTACTAGGCCGTACTCACCACCCTCTGTAGCACCTTGCGGTCTGGTGCCTTGCGTTTGCTATGCCAAGCAGTTAAGCAGCCAATCAAGATTCTTTCAATTGTGCAGCTGTAGAACTTTTTGAGGATCTAAGGGCCCATGCCAAATCTTTTCAGCCTCCTGAGGGGGACGAGGCATTGTCTTACCCTTTATCACAACTGTGTGGGTGTGTGTCGATAATGTTAATTCTTTAGTGATGTGGATAATTAGGAACTCGACCCGTTCCACTACAGCCCCATCGACGTGGATGGGGACAAGCTCGCCCCTCCATTTCCTGTAATCCACAATCAGTTATTTTGTCTTGCTGTGATTGACAGAGAGGTTTTTGTCTTGCCACCACACTGGCTGGTATCTGACCTCCTCCCTATAGACTGCGTGATCAGTCCTACCACCGCTGTGTCATCAGCAAACTTGATGATGCAGCCACGCAGTTGTGGGTGAACAGGGAGTATGGGAAGGGACTAAGCACATACCCCAGAGGGGCCCCCGTGTTGATGGTCAGCGTAGCGGATGTGTTTTTCCCAACCCTAACCAACTGGGGACGGGCTGTCAGGAAGTACAGTATCCAGTTGCAGAGGGAGGTATTCAGTCCCAGGGTCCTGAGCTTGGAGGGGACTATAGCGTTGAATGCTGAGCTGTAATCAATGAACAGCATTATTTTATAGGTATTACTTTTATCCAGGTGGGTGAGGGCAGTGTGAAGTGCAATAGAGATTGTGTCATCTGTGGATCTGTTGGGGCAGTATGGGAATTGGAGTGGGTCCAGGGTGTCTGGGATGAAGGTGTTGATTCGAGCCATGACCAGCTTTTCAAAGCACTTCATGGCTATAGATGTGAGTGCTAAGGGGCGATAGTCATTTAGGCAGGTTACCTTGCCGTTCTTGGGCACAAGAACTATGGTGGTCTGCTTGAAACAAGTTTTTTATTTCAGACCGGGTCAGGGATAGGTTGAAAATGTAAGTGAAGACACTTGCCAGCTGGCCAGCACATCCTCTGATTACTCATCCAATCTTAGTCCTGTGTTGACGATTTCTCTGTTTGATGGCTTGCCTGAGGTCGTAGGGCGATTTCTTATGAGCGTTTGGATTAGTGGCAGGTCTTTAACTCAATGCAGATGTTGCCTTTACTCCATGGCTTCTAGTTGGGATATGTATGTACGTGCGGTCACTGTGGGGACAAAGTCACCAATGCACTTAATGAAGCCGGTGACTGATTTGGTATACTCCTCAATGTTATCGGATGAATCCCAGAACATGTTCAAGTCCGTGCTAGCGAAAGAGTCCTGTAGTTCAACATCTGCTTCATCGGACTACTACCATATTTAGCGTGTCACTTGTACTTTCTGTTAGAATTTTTGCTTGTAAACAGAAAGCGGGAGGATAGAGTTATGGTCTGTTTTGCCGAAGAGAGTGCGATGGAGAGCCTTGCGTTTCCATGTGAGGAATGAAGGTGATCTAGAGTTTTGCTGCCTCTAGTTGCACAGGTTTCCAGTTTCCCTGCATTAAAATCACCGGCCACAAAAAAACACTTTCCCTGAATGTGCATTTTCTTGTTTGTTTTTGGGCCTATACAGTTCATTGAGCGCGGTCTTAGTGTCAGCTATGGTTTGTGGTGGTAAATAAACAGATAAGAAAAATACAGATGAAAACACTCTTGGTAAAACTCAGGTGAGCAAAAACTCAAGACTTCCTTCATTCTACTGCAGTTGGCTAAATCAGGGTCACATCGAGTGATTCTTGGTAGTCTTAAACAAATCTACTTTGAAACAAAAGTATACACATCACACAC
The DNA here is from genome assembly GCF_034236695.1 of Oncorhynchus nerka. NCBI lineage: Eukaryota > Metazoa > Chordata > Actinopteri > Salmoniformes > Salmonidae > Oncorhynchus > Oncorhynchus nerka. The sequence continues at coordinate 43,914,694 of NC_088405.1, read as the reverse complement.
ATGGTTACAGTGCATTCTGAATGTATTCAGACCCCTTGACTTTTTCCACATTTTGTTACGTTACAGCTTTATTCTTTAATCGATCAATTTTTCCCCCTCATCAAACTACACACAATATGCCACAATGACAAAGCAAAAACATGTTTTTTGAAAAATGTACCAATGTATTAAGAATTTTTAAAAGAAATATAACATTTACATAAGTATTCAAACAATTTACATGGTTGAAGCACCTTTGACAGCGATTACAGCCTTGAGTCTTCTTGGGTATAATGCTACAAGCTTGGCACACCTGTATTTGGGGAGTTTATCCCATTCTTCTCAAGCGCTGTCATGTTGGATGGGGGAGCATCGCTGCATAGCCATTTTCAGGTCTCTCTAGAGATGTTTGATGAAGTTCAAGTCCGGGCTCTGGCTGGGACACTCGAGGACATTCAAAGACTTGTCCCGAAGCCACATCTGCATTGTCTTGGCTGTGTGCTTAGGGTCATAGTCCTGTTGGAAGGTGAACCTTTGCCCCAGTCTGCGGTCTTGAGTGCTCTGGAGATGGTTTTCATCAATAATCTCTCTGTACTTTGCTCTGTTCATCTTTGCCTCAATCCTGACTAGTCTCCCAGTCCCTGCAGCTGAAAAACACCCCCACAGCATGATGCTGCCACCACCATGCTTCACCATAGGGATGGTGCCAGAGGTACTCCAGATGTGACACTTTGCATTTAGGCCAAATAGTTAAACCATGGACTCATCACACCAGAGAATCGTGTTTCTCATGGTCTGAGACTCTTTAGGTGACTTTTGGCAAAATCCAAGCGGGCTGTCATGTGCCTTTTAGTGAGGGATGGCTTCCATCTGACCACTCTAACACAAAGGCCTGATTGGTGAAGTGCTACAGAGATGGTTGTCCTTCTGCAAGAGAAACAGAGAAACACTAGAACTCTGTCAGAGGGACCATTGGGTTCTTGGTCACCTCTCTGACCAAGGCCCTTCTCCCCCCGATTGCTCATTTTGGCCGGGAGGCCAGCTGTAGGAAGAGTCTTGGTGGTTCCAAACTTCATCCATTTAAGAAAGATGGGGGCCACTGTGTTCTTGGGGACCTTCAATGCTGCAGAAATGTTTTGGTACCTTTCCCCAGATCTGTGCTTCAACACAATCCTGTCTTGGGAACTCTACGGACAATTCCTTCGATCTCATGGCTTGGTTTTTGCTCTGACGTGTACCTTCCAAATCATGTCCAATGAATTGAATTTCCCACACGTTGATTCTAATCAAGTTGTAGAAGCATCTCAAGGATGATCAATGGAAACTGGATGCACCTGAGTTCAATTTCGTGTCTCATAGCAAGGATCTGAATACTTATGTAAATAAAGCATTTCTGTTTTACATTTTTTAAATGAGCAAAACTGTCTAAAAATCTGTTTTTGATTTGTCATTACGGGGTATTGTGTGTAGATTGCCGAGGATGATACATTTTTCCATCTATTTTACAATAAGGCTGTAACGTAAAAATGTTGGGAAAAAGTCAAGGGGTCTAAATACTTTCCGAAAGTACTGTTAGTGCCTTGTTGTAAAAAGGACGCATGTTTAGGAATATTTTTATGCTCTACACAATTCCTTCTTTTCATTATTCTGTACACATTTCCATCTTTTCACTCTGTCATTTAGGATAGCATTGTGGAGTAACTACAATGTTGTTGATCCATCCTGCGTTTTCTCATATCACAACCATTAAACCCTGTTACTGTTTTAAAGTCACCATTGCCCTCATGGTGAAATCCCTGAGCGGATTCCTTCCTCTACGACTGTGATCACCAAACGGTTGATCATGATCGACTGGTAAATCTCCAAGACATTTCTAGTCGATCACCAAAAATGTCTGTTAAAAACCCAACGATAAAGGCTTGCGTTCCTATTTTTTATTTGTTTCGCGCTCTTGATGGTAAGTGCACTTGATTCATCAGCCCTAGAGCCAGGAAGGCAAAGTGTTCCCATTTTGAACCATTTCCTGTGTCTGAAGGTACGTGGCATATCAAGAAGCTGATTAAACAGCATTGTCATTACACAGGTGCACCTTGTGCTGGGGAAAATAAAAAGCCACTCTAAAATGTGCAATGGCATGGTGTGGGCGAGCGGTTTACTGATGTCAATGTTTTGAACATTTGTGGCGGTAGGGTTATGGTATGGGCAGGCATAAGCTACGGACAACAAACACAATTGCATTTTATCGATGGCAATTTAATTGGACAAAAATACCATGATGAGATCCTGAGGTCCATTTGTTTACGGTACAGTATATGTGACCAACAGATGCATGTCTGTATTCCCAGTCATGTGAAATCCAAAGATTAGGGTCTGATAAACTTATTTAAATTGTCTGATTTCCTCATATGAACTGTGTCATGACGTGAATATCATGTGATGATGATTATTCTATCAAATCAATTAAATACTTTGAATTGATTATGTGATTAAATTAATCTCGTAACAATTGTTGTTACAATTAGTATCTAACCCATCACCGGCCTTGACGAGGCTCATATTGGGTCTGGGCTAGTATTCCCCCCCTTTGTGTCTTGGACACAATGAATGGGGTGGGGAAAGAAAGAGCGGGAGAAGGAGAGACAAAGGAATTAAACAATCGTACATACAGTTCAATAATCGTAAATATGGATAATTTGCACCCTAACAACCGCTCATTCGGATTTAGAAATGCAACACATATTTACACTTGTATGTCTTTGTCGTATCTCTGTTAAAATCGCCTGGTCCGTCTATGGGGAGTATTCCACAGAAAGTCTCTGGTTGTCCATTAGACTGGATCCTTCAGACGTTCTAATGGTCGTTTGAAGGGATCTCCCTCGTGTCTTTGGTCAAAGTTCTAGACTAGTTTACATTACAGCTGCAGACTGTGAATGTCTAGTCTTCACCTTCACACTGTTAGTCATGCTGGTCTTCACGTTCTCTGGTCTGATAGAGTCTAACCATTTCCACGTGTATCCACTGCTCCACGCTTTCTGGTCTAATGGTTGATTATTCAGGGTACAGCTAAGACCCCTTTCCACACTGGCAGCAACCCGTCATGTTTTGGTCTGTATTTAAATTGCAACCATTTCAATGTGTAGCCATAGCGCCACGTTTTCTGGTCTCATGTACATTTCGTTAGGAGTCCTTTTATAAGCACTCTGGAAAAAGGGGCGTTCCTTTTGGCATAATGTCTGTGCTCACGTGGGCGTGGTTACTGACTGGGTAAAGCTTTACATGAAAAACAATTATCTCATTTAGAAGGCTAAAATCACAAATAGTTTTGTATTTAATCATATACGTTTTACAACTCTGACATACATTGTGAAAGCTCTTAAAGTTACAATGTTTCTGATTTAACGTCTTTAATGATATCACCAAACAATAAATGATCTGACATGATTGTTCTTTAACCTTTTGTGACTAGGGGGCAGTATTTTCAATTTTGGAAAAAAAATGTTCCGTAATAAACGGGACAAGATGCTAGAATATGCATATAATTGACAGCTTAGGATAGAAAACACTCGAAAATGTCCAAAACTGTAAAAATATTGTCTGTGAGTATAACAGAACTGATGTTGCAGGCGAAAGCCTGAGAAAAATCCAATCTGGAGGTGCCTCATGTTTTGAAAGCGCTGCGTTCCAATGTGTCCCTATTGAGCAGTGAATGGGCTATCAACCAGATTCTTTCTCCATATTCCCGAAGGTGTCTACAGCATTGTGACGTAGTTTTACGCATTTATGTTGAAGAATACCCGTAGGAGGCTACATTGCGCAGGTGGTCACCTGATGCTCCCAGAGAGATTCTCGAATAAAATACAGAGGTAGCCATTACTCCAATCGGTCCTACTGAAAAACTAATTGTCCCCATGGATATATTATCGAATAGATCATTGAAAAACACATTGAGGATTGATTATAAACAACGTTTGCCATGTTTCTGTCGATATTATGGAGCTAATTTGAAATATTTTTCGCCGTTTTCGTGACTGCAATTTCCGGGCGATTTCTCAGCCAAACGTGAAGAACAAGCGGAGCTATTTCGCCTACAAAAAAAATATTTGGGGAAAAAAGGACCATTTGCTATCTAACTGGGAGTCTCGTGAGTGAAAACATCCGAAGCTCATCAAAGGTAAACAATTTAATTTGATTGCTTTTCTGATTTCCTTGACCAAGTTACCTGCTGCTAGCTGGACAAAATGCTATGCTAGTCTATCGATAAACTTACACAAATGCTTGTCTAGCTTTGGCTGTAAAGCATATTTTGAAAATCTGAGATGACAGGGTGATTAACAAAAGGCTAAGCTGTGTCTCAATATATTTCAGTTGTGATTTTCATGGATAGGAAAATGTTCTAGTAATATTTAGTCCGTTGCGTTATGCTAATTAGTGTCAGATGATGACAACGGTCCCGTTCACGGGATGGGGTGTCACTAGAGGTTAAGTCCCTCCTGACCATTTCCCACATTCTTTGTGTTAGGAATATTGTTTCATTATCCACTTTTGGATGTTATAGTTTCGGCGGGAAGAATCTCCTTGTAACAAAATGGTTCTTTCCCCTCAATAGTGCCTGGCCAGGGAGAGACAGTACCTGCAAGGTATTTACGGGGGTCTTGAAACCTTTGGTTAGACGATACCTTTGATCTTCATGCAGGAGGGCAAGTCATGACAACTATAATTCAGTAATTTCAATGAAATTGTTGCATGTTGCGTTTATATTTTTGTTCAGTATAATACAATAAATAAATTACCAGTGTGATCATATACCTCAAATTTTGAAATATAATTTCCAAATGGTCTGAGAAGAAGAAAACTGGCAAGGCAATTCAAGCATAGCCAATATGCAATGTATTGGGCCAAAACCTACTGCACAAACCTCAGTGCTGTAAAACTGTTTTTAATTGGTTAAAAAACGATAGCTTATACAGCATTAAGTCATGTTTTAAAAAGAAATCTGAGCGGTCGATCTCAGCTTATATTTTAATTTAGAAAGTGATCTTGACTCCGCTCTACGGCAAATTAGTTAAAACCTCTCTAGGGTACGTGGGACGGTAGCATCCCACCTGGCCAACATCCGGAGAAATTGCACAGCGCCCAATTCAAAATACAGTATTATAAATATTTAACTTTCATAAAATCCAAAGTGCAATACATCAAAATAAAGCTTAACTTCTTGTTAATCCAGCCAAGGTTTCAGCTTTCAAAAAGGCTTTATGGCCAAAGCAAAAATATAAAGTCCTTCTTTATATCCATAAAAACTCAGTTTAGCTGGCGCGCTTCAGTCAATAATCCACTGATTTCCCTCCTTAAAAATGCACACAAAATGAATCCCAAACGTTACTAATAAACTTAACCAAACAAGTCAATCAACGTTTATAATAAAACCTTAGGTACCCTAATACGCAAATAAACGATCAAATTTAAGACGGAGAATCGGTACTGTCTTTAAATAAATCACCAAGAACGCGCTTTCCTCCACGCGCTTGGAAACACTACAGCCAAAATGGGAGCCACTTACAAAAACTACAACTTTTCCCTAATTTTTCAAGAAGCCTTTGGAACTGCAATCAGGGAGGATTTCGCCGTATAATAAAAGTGCCAGCCATTGAAATCAGTGTGATGCTGATTTCTTTTGGGGGTGGTTTGTCCTCACCATTTCAGTTCTGTTATACTCACAGACATTATTTTAACAGTTTTAGAAACTTTAGAATGTTTTCTATCCAATACTACATGTTATATGCATATCCTAGCTTCTGGGCTTTTTATCCGGACGTCAAAATACCGCCCCCTAGCCCAAAGAGGTTTTAAGAAGGACGCCTGTATTTTTGTAGCCTAATTAATAACTTCACTATGCTCAAATTAATATCCAGTGTCTGTTTCCTTTCACATCTACCAGTTGGTGACCTTCTTGTGGTTGAACTCTGTGCTTGAAATTCAATTGAGGGACCTTACAGATAATTGTTTGTGTGGGGTACAGCGATGGGGTAGTCATTGAAAATCATGTTAAAACCTCTTGCAGCTCCCCCCCTACATTGTGCAATTTCTGCCTGAAGACATACCCAAATCTAACAGCCTGTAGCTCAGGCACAGAACCAAGGATATGCATATTCTTGGTACCATTTGAAAGAAAACACTCTGAAGTTTGTGTAAATGTGAATTGAATGTAGGAGAATAACACACAATAGATCTGGTTTAGATAAAACAATGAAAAAAACATATGTTTTTTATTTTTATTTTTGTATCATCATCTTTAAAATGAACAAGATAAAACAAACATTCAGATAGGATGATGGGGACAATTTCAGTGGAAAATATAAGAGGGCAACAGTACTTGTGCAAAGTTTCAGAATGATAACTTCCAAAATGAGTGTGCTTACATGACATTTATCATGAAGTCACCCAGGTGTCCCACACAAGTCGCCCAAATGTACCCAAGTGGCCAAATTGGTGAAGGTATACATTTTGAAACAAATAACTATATATAAAATACCAAAATGGTATTCTAACACCCCCCCCCCCCAAATAAATTGAGAAAAATAAGAGCATACTTAAATTCACACAGGAAGGTTGAATATATTATTATATTATTATTACCTGCTAGATCTACTGTCTCTTTTATATTATGACATTTCAGCAAGATCTACTGTCTTTATTATATTACAACAGACCAGCTGTATCTACTGTCTCCATTTCACTTTGGCCATTGATGTGGCCCTGCCCTCTCCTCAACAGCCTCAAATAGGCTATTTCATGTGGGTTGGGGTGGGGCGGCAGACACACGCATCTCACATTTCATGACATTAAATGTTTATATATTGCTTCTAAAATAAATAAAAAATCACAAATAATATTTTATATTATTAATTTCAAACAAGGGCATTAGCATGATAAGAACTTACCAGTCCAAAACGATGTCCTCTCCCGTTCAAAAAATATTCCTCCACAATCGCTAAATGAAGCGTCCTACAACAATCTCTGTCTCACCTTCCCAATCAATTTATTCTAAAATTGTTTGTACATCTGTATATCTAGACTTGACTTAGTCGCCATAATGATTGATATATAAACAGCTGAATCTGCGCGTTTACCAAACAATGCCATGCGTAATGTGTTTCTCCTTCCGGTATGAAAATTCAATAGCGCATGACTCTCTTTACACTGGAGCTTACTACATGGGTTGGTCTTGCAACACATAAACATGGCGTATTGCCGTTTAGCTCAGATCATTGGCTATCTACCCAGCTAGATTTCAAGACGATCAGTGGTCATTGGGTTAAAAGACAGTCAATCAACAAAACAGCGGGCAAATCATTGGTGCACAATGATGTCATTACTTGTTGTCTTCAAATCGGTTTCTTTCAGTCAATATGTCCAGCGAAATGGCCCATCAGGTTTGATTGTGTTACAAACAAACCAGTTGATTGCAGTGAAACCAAACATGACTGGAAAAGTCACATTCTGTGTGGGTGATTTACCTGGAATGTGTCGTCGAAAATGGAATGAGACGGAATTCACTACACAAGCGGTTCACAAAATGTTTCGGCTATAAAAACGGATTTTATCAAACAAAAGATCATTCATTGTGTAACAATGAGCATTGGAATTGCAAACAGAAGAATATCGTCAAAGGTAAACAATTTATATTATTGCAGTTTGTGATTTTGTTGCGCCTGTGCTGGTTGAAATAGTTGTTTTTTATGGGGCTCTATGCTCAGATAATCGCATCGTATTCTTTCGCAGTAAATCCTTTTTTGAATCTGACAACGCAGTTGGATTAGCAAGATTCTAGGCTTTCGATACATGTGAGACACTTGTATTTTCATGAATGTTTAATATGACTATTTATGTAGCGATCACCGTATGTTACCGGGTTCCGTGCGCAGAGAGGTTAAGCACATTTCTACCCCTAAACGATTTAGGTTTTCCATAACAAAGGGGTTGATTACTTTTTGACTCAAAACATTTCAATTTATCACTTTCAATTAATTTGTTTAAAAACATCTCAAAACTAAATTCCACTTTGACATTATGTGCAGATCAGTGACACAACTTATCAATCCAATTTAAATTCAGGCTGTAACAAGACAAAATGTGGAAAAAGGGGTGTGAATACTTTCTGAAGTAAACAGTATGTAAAGATCATAAAACGTGACCAGTGTTCAATGACTCTATGTACATAGATGGGGTAGTCATTGAAAATCATGTTACATAGAGTACATAGAGTCATTGAACACTGGTCACGTTTTATGATCTTTACATACTGTTTGCTTCAGAAAGTATTCACACCCCATCTCTAAGGTGCAGGGCAGAGCACCGGGTGGTATCCGGCTACTAACAGTGACTAAAGCTAGTGGTGACTATTCATCAGTCTGATGGCCTGGAGATACAGTATAAGTTGTTTCTCAGTCTCTCGGTCCCAGCTTTGATGCACCTTTACTGTCTCCTCCTTCTAGATGGTAGTGGGGTGAACAGGCTGTGGCTTAGCTGGCTGAGGTCCTTGATGATCTTCTTGGCCTTCCTGTGACACTGGGTGCTATAGATGCTCTGGAGGGCAGGCATTGTGCACCCGGGGATGCATTGGGCTGACTGCACTACCCTCTGGACAGTCCTGCGGTTGCGTATGGTGCAATTGCCATACCAGGTGGAGATACAGCCATACAGGATGTTCTTAATGGTGCATCTGTAGAAGTTCTTTGGGGCCAAGAGGAATTTCTTCAGCCTCCTGACGTTGTTGCACCGTCTTCACTACACTATCTGTGTAAAGGGACCATTTCAGGTTGTTAGTGATGTGCATCACGAGGACCATGAAGCTTTTGACCCTCTCCACTCTGGCCCTGTCGAGGTGAATGAGGCGATGCTCTCTCTGCTCTCCTCTGCCCCTTTGGTTTGTTGACGTTGAGGGGGAGGTTATTTTCCTGGCACCACTCCGACAGGGCCTCCCTTTAGGCTGTCTCATCATTGTTGGTAATCAGGCCTACCGCTGTTGTGTCGTCACAAAACGTGATGATTCAGTTGAAGATGTGTGTGGCCACGCAGTCATGGCTGAACAGGGAGTACAGGAGGAGGCTGAGCACGCACACCTGTGGGGCCCCCATGTTGAGGATCACCTTGGTGGAGGTCTTGTTGCTTACCTTCACCACTTAGGGTTGGCCCAGGCCCAGGACCCAGTTACACAGGGAGGGTGTCAGACCCAGGGCCTTGAGCTTAGCGATGAGCTTGTAGGACACTATGGTGTTGAATGCTTAGCTGTTGTCGATGAAAAGCATTCTTACATAGGTATTCTAGGTGGGAGAGGGCAGTGTGCAGTGGAGGAGTGATCTGATTTGCTGGAGGGAGGGTGGGCGAGGGCCTTGTAGTCACCCCAGAAGGGACAGTAGCAATGATCCAGGGTTCATGTTGCAAGTGTAGCACAGGAGATGTGTTGATAGAATAGCGGTAGCATTTTCCTTAGATTTCCTTTATTAAAGTAACCAGCTACAATAAATGCAGCCTCAGGGTATGCGGTTTCCAGTTTGCACATAGTGTAGTTCCTTGAAAGCAGTTGTGGTGTCGGCTTGTGGGGGGAATCTATGGCAGTGATGATGACCGAAGAACATTTTCTCATGAGGTAATGTAGTCGGCATTTGATGGTAAGGTACTCCAGATTGGTAGAACAAAAGGCAGTTGATAATCATGAAACAAACCCCTCCACCTTTCTTTTTCCCATAGAGTTCTTTCTTCCAGTCCATGCGACGGACATAGAACCCCGCTGGAATGGAGGGGGACAATGTATCCGGAGAGAGCCATGATTCCGTAAAACAGAGTATGTTACAATCCCTGATTTCTCTCTGGAAGGAGATCCTCGCTCCGAGCTTGTGTTTTTCATTGTCTAGGGACTGAACATTTGTAAGTAATTGTATGCAAGCCACCTGAGTCTGTCTAGGGCCCCACTCCTTCTACCTATTCTCCTGTGTCTGCATTTTGGTGCATCCCCCGGGATGAATAGAGCTGCCTCTGGAAGATCAGACAAAGGATCCAGGCCAAGGAAGTCACATTTCTGCTTGAATTTCTGGAGATTTACTGTCCATCCAATTCCCAAAAGGTATTTCTGGTTGTAGGTAATAATACATGAAATGTTCTGAGCAAATAATGTAAGAAATAACAAAAAAATATATATATACTGCAAAGTTGGCTAGGATGTAGAAACAAGGTGGCCGTGTCTGTAGACACCATCTTGTTCAGTCTACAGTGACTGCACGTTTGCCAATAGAATAGAAAGCAATGGCGATCTATTTGCTCACCGGCATATTCTTTTCAGGATGCTGCCTTGCCTGCCTCTCTTTGGCCCCTGCTTCCTCTTTCTCCGGGATTAAGGCCTGGTCTGCAGTAAGGAGAACGTCCAAAGCTGCCAACTCGTAGAGGTAGAAATGGTCATCCAAATTGAGGTTAGTGAATGATGTTCTGATGTCCAGAAGCTGTTTCCGGTCATAGGAAATTATGGCGCCGACATTATGTACAAAAAAAGTTAAGATCAGGGTAACCCCCTCCCTACATCATGACCCGCTACAGCACAGAACTTAAAATTTAGTCTAGTAAGTAGGCTTACTGTATGATACATTTTCACGGCGCAGAACTTCACCCAACCACCTACCACTCCAACAAAACAATAGCACCTATAACTTTCTCCCCCTTCGCACCTCCACCTCCACTGAGCTAAATGTGGAAGGGTAGTTCATTTTGTGAAAAAAATAGTATGAATGTTGGTATTTAAGGATCTTCTGCTTTTCAAACATGGCAAGAAAAAAAGACTATGTACAACTAAATCCTAATTTATATTTTTTATTTAAGTCAAGAAGATACGATGAGCCAGACCAACCAACCAACTCACTGAGGTGGATCAGAGATGGCAACCTCCTCTTTACCATGTGGATGGACACTACAGTACTACTCTGTGCACCACAAGACTAAGAGATGGTACAGGACCCTGTTTTTCCATTTCATTGACATTGCTGTGACCAACTGCTACATCACATGAAGGCCAGTAGATGGAGATCTAATCCCACTAATGAGTGTGGGGTCAAGGGTGACCTCTTCACCTGTGGCATAACGTGAGGGACAGACACGGCAATTCTGTCTGATTGGGCTTTTTGTTCTGTTGAAAAACAGATGTGGAGAGTAGTCCAAAAAATGTATATAGCTGTTTGTTTGATTAATATTTTTGCCCCCTAAAATGTATAGAGGTACCCAAGACCGATGGGAAAATCGGATTCTATTGGTCAAAACCTACTTCCTCAGTGTGTGCAATGCTTTATCTTACAAAATGAAGCAATGAGTTTTTTGCTTTTATCACACATATCACACACACTCAAGTGTCTCAAAAGTCTGTTTTGATATTCTACTATTTGTAGCTGAGAGTGTGTTGAATCCAAAGCCATAAAGCACTTGATTCTCCTATACAGGAGGAGCACTGTAGAAGCCAATGTGTCAAGGTAGTGAAAAACGGCCCAAAATGCCTTAGACTTTTGGGGGGAAAGCAACCACCATTGTCAGATCCAGCAGATGAGCATTAGAAATCCAATCCAATGTCTTTAGACCTATAAATACATTGGCTCGAGAAGAGAGGATTGGAGAGGTGATCTACCACTGGCCCACTAATCCCAATTAACAATCACATGATCACTGAACTTCTCAGTGCTTCTTATGGCAGGCAGGCAGGAAGAGATAGGCCTAGGCCATATTCCTCCTTTCCACTGAAATGTTTTTATTGCAATATACAGGGTCTCTGTCTGACTGATAGAGCCCTGCACAGGGATGAATTTTAAGCATGAGTCATACCCATGCCTGAGACTTAAAGACCCTACACTACCCAGGCTGATTGCTTCTGACAGATTTCACGCCCCCCGGCCCTGCCCGAAACCCGAAATCAGAAATAACTTCCTCCATTAGTAAATCCATTAGCTGCTTTTCTCTGTCTATTACTCGCTTCCTGCATGCAGCTCGCTCTGCATACACTCTGCTCGTGGCATCGCTGAGTCTGTGAGTATCCATAGCAACAGCTCCCCTTGGGCTGCACTGCTCAATGAAGAGACAAGAGAACTGTTAGCTGTTAGCTACTTTTCGTCACTCTAAACTCCGACAAAACTCAAAAAACATTATTTTTTCTGTGGAATAATCTCTGCTGTTGTATATTTGATGAGGTTGAAGCACTTCTGACACCAGATATTACTGTACTGCACAGCAGAGCACAAGCAAATGTCTCAGCTTCAACATTTTAGTGATCAATTTAGTGATACACGAGCCCTGCCCATACTTATTGTTGAAAAAACAGGCCCTACCCGGCCCTAACCAAATGTATAATATCGGTGCCCGTCGGGCTCAGGTCGGGTGCCAGAGCTCTACTGACTGAATGTGTTTTCACATTAAATGTAGTGTCAACTGTGTCATCTGCTGGATGACAAAACCTACAGTTATGACACATTTCATATTTATTTGCTCTGTATTCTGAAGGGGAAAAATGCTTCATCATTTTATTTTGCTAGCGGCTTAGGTGAACAGAGGTGGATCCTGCCTCTAAAGCAGATTTTTGTCAGGAATTGTTATGTCATTTTAACATAGCAGCTTCCTTGCACCCCTTCCAAATGCTTGTCAATAGCTTTCTATGTGCGTTGGATGGAAAAGACAGATGACAGATCTTAATATTAACCCTTTCATCGCAGAAGGTAAATAATCCTGCAGCAGAAGGATTTGAATATATATTGAACTATATTGACAAATTACACATAGCCTTACAGTAGCGATTTTATCATGTAAATCTCTGTGGGGCAAAAACTCAACATGTTTTTTTTAGAGGCATGCCAGCAAAGCCACAGTACAACTCAACACTAAACAATACATTAATTGCAAAATAACAGTGACAAACAGGGCCCAAAAACTGTTAAGGCCTAAATACATCTGTCCCAACAGCAGAGCTTTCTTTGCAGCACCATGGAGTGAATCCTTACTACTGCTACACCTGACGGAGCCTTGTCTGGCAGAGAAACAGTTAATTCAGCCTAAATTTACTGCAATTTTAAGAAACATAGCTGATATGGTTGACTTGCTTCAATAAATGTGGTTTCGACTGACAATTGAGATGTACAGCCGTGGCCAAAAGTTTTGAGAATGACAAATATTAATTTTCACAAAGTCTGCTGCCTCACATTGTATGATGGCAATTTGCATATACTCCAGAATGTTATGAAGAGCTTGCAGATGAATTTAAATTATTTGCAAAGTCCCTCTTTGCCATGCAAATGAACTGAATCCCCCAAAACCATTTCCACTACATTTCAGCCCTGCCACAAAAGGACCACCTGACATTCAAGGAGAGCGGTTCAATAGTTGTGAAGAATGCTTCAGGGCACCCAAGAAAGTCCAGCAAGCGCCAGCACCGTCTCCTAAAGTTGATTCAGCTGCGGGATTGGGGCACCACCAGTAGAGAGCTTGCTCAGGAATGGTAGCAGGCAGGTGTGAGTGCATCTGCACGCACAGTGAAGCGAAGACTTTTGGACGATGGCCTGGTGTCAAGAAGGGCAGCAAAGATGCCACTTCTCTCCAGGAAAAACATCAGGGACAGACTGGTATTCTGCAAAAGGTACTGGGATTGGACTGCTGAGGACTGGGGTAAAGTCATTTTCTCTGATGAATCCCCTTTCCCGATTGTTTGGGGCATCTGGAAAAAAACTTGTCCGGAGAAGACACGGTGAGTGCTACCATCAGTCCTGTGTCATGCCAACAGTAAAGCATCCTGAGACCATTCATGTGTGGGGTTGCTTCTCAGCCAATGGAGTGGGCTCACTCACAATTTTGCCTAAGAACATAGTCATTAATAAAGAATGATACCAACACATCCTCAGAGAGCAACTTCTCCCAACCATCCAGGAACAGTTTGGTGGTGAACAATGCCTTTTCCAGCATGCATGATGGAGCACCTTGCCATAAGGCAACAGTGATAACTAAGTGGCTCAGGAACAAAACATTTATATTTTGGGTCCATGGCCAGGAAACTCCCCAGACCTTAATCCCATTGAGAACTTGAGGTCAATCCTCAAGAGGCGGGTGGACAAACAAAACCCCACAAATTCTGACAAACTCCAAGCATTTATTATGCAAGAATGGGCTGCCATCAGTCAGGATTTGGCCCAGATGTCAATTGACAGCATGCCAGGGCGGTTTGCAGAGGTCTTGAAAAAGAAGGGTCAACACTGCAAATATTGACTCTTTGCATCAACTTCATGTAATTGTCAATAAAATCCTTTGAAATGTGTCACGCCCTGGTCGAAGTATTTTGTGTTTTTCTTTATGTTTTGGTCAGGCAAGGGTGTGACATGGGTTTTTGTATGTGGTGTGTAGCTTAGTGGGATTGTAGCTTAGTGGGGTGTTCTGGGAGAGTCTATGGCTGTCTGAAGTGGTTCTCAATCAGAGGCAGGTGTTTACCGTTGTCTCTGATTGGGAACCATATTTAGGCAGCCATATTCTTTGGTTGTATTGTGGGTGATTGTCCTGTGTGTCTTGATGTCCTTGTTAGAGGTTTGTAGACACATGTATAGGCTGTTTTCAGTTTTCGTTTCGTTTATTGTTTTGTTGAGTTTGTGTGTTGATTCGTGTTAAGTTGTTTTATTAAACATGGATCGAAATCTACACGCTGCAGTTTGGTCCGACTCTCCTTCACCAGTAGAAAGCCGTTACAAAATGCTTGTAATTATACTTCAGTATTCCATAGTAACATCTGACAGAAAATATCTAAAGACACTGAAGCAGCAAACTTTGTGAAAATTAATATTTGTGTCATTCTCAAAACTTTTGGCCATGACTGTACTATGGCATAAGGGAATGATGAGTGGATAAGAGGCAATCTTTATTTTTGATTAAGCGAGCTAAGACGTACGTAGTCAATATATTTGTTCAGCACTTTCCAAATGTACAGCGGTGGAATTCAGAACATGGGCCGTTCTTACATTATTCTCCCTTCACACCAAGTCAGAACGTTACAGCCTTTTTCTAAAATGTATTAAATATTTTTTCCCCATAATGACAAAGCAAAACAAGTTTTTAGAACTTTCTGTGAATTTATTACAAATTAAAAGTTTTTAGACCCTTTACTCAGTACTTTGTTGAACCACATTTGGCAGCGATTACAGCTTCAAGTCTTCTTGGGTATGTTTATACAAGCTTGGAAAACATGTATTTGGGGAGTTGCTCCTATTCATCTTAAGCTCTGTCAGGATGGATGGGGAGTGTCGCTGCACAGCTATTTTAAGGTATTTTCAGAGATGTTCGATCCAATTTCAAGCCGAACTCTGGCTGGGCGACTCTAGGACATTCAGAGACTTGTCCCGAAGCCACTCCTGCGTTGTCTTGGCTGTGTGCTTAGGGTCGTTGTCCTGTTGAAAGGTGAACATTCACCCCCAGTCTGAGATCCTGAGTGCTCTGGAGCAGGTTTTCATTAACGATCTCTCTGTACTTTGCTCCATTCATCTTTCCCTCAAACTTGACTAGTCTCCCAGTCCCTGCCGCTGAAAAACATCCCCGCAGCATGATTCTGCCACGACCATGCTTCACTGTAGGGATGGTATTGGCCAGGTGATGAGCGGTGCCTGGTTTCCACCAGACATGACGCTTGGCATTCAGGCCAAAGAGTTCAAACTTTGTTACATCAGACCAGATAATCTTGTTTTTCATGGTCTGAGAGTCCTATAGGTGCCTTTTGGCGAACTCCAAGTGGGCTGTAATGTGCCTTTTACATTTACATTTACATTTAAGTCATTTAGCAGACGCTCTTATCCAGAGCGACTTACAAATTGGTGCGTTCACCTTAAGACATCCAGTGGAACAGCCACTTTACAATAGTGCATCTAAATCTTTTAAGGGGGGTGAGAAGGATTACTTTATCCTATCCTAGGTATTCCTGAAAGAGGTGGGGTTTCAGGTGTCTCCGGAAGGTGGTGATTGACTCCGCTGTCCTGGCGTCGTGAGGGAGTTTGTTCCACCATTGGGGGGCCAGAGCAGCGAACAGTTTTGACTGGGCTGCGCGGGAACTGTACTTCCTCAGTGGTAGGGAGGCGAGCAGGCCAGAGGTGGATGAACGCAGTGCCCTTGTTTGGGTGTAGGGCCTGATCAGAGCCTGGAGGTACTGAGGTGCCGTTCCCCTCACAGCTCCGTAGGCAAGCACCATGGTCTTGTAGCGGATGCGAGCTTCAACTGGAAGCCAGTGGAGAGAGCGGAGGAGCGGGGTGACGTGAGAGAACTTGGGAAGGTTGAACACCAGACGGGCTGCGGCGTTCTGGATGAGTTGTAGGGGTTTAATGGCACAGGCAGGGAGCCCAGCCAACAGCGAGTTGCAGTAATCCAGACGGGAGATGACAAGTGCCTGGATTAGGACCTGCGCTGCTTCCTGTGTGAGGCAGGGTCTACTCTGCGGATGTTGTAGAGCATGAACCTACAAGAACGGGCCACCGCCTTGATGTTAGTTGAGAACGACAGGGTGTTGTCCAGGATCACGCCAAGGTTCTTAGCGCTCTGGGAGGAGGACACAATGGAGTTGTCAACCGTGATGGCGAGATCATGGAACGGGCAGTCCTTCCCGGGAGGAAGAGCAGCTCCGTCTTGCCGAGGTTCAGCTTGAGGTGGTGATCCGTCATCCACACTGATATGTCTGCCAGACATGCAGAGATGCGATTCGCCACCTGGTCATCAGAAGGGGAAAGGAGAAGATTAATTGTGTGTCGTCTGCATAGCAATGATAGGAGAGACCATGTGAGGTTATGACAGAGCCAAGTGACTTGGTGTATAGCGAGAATAGGAGAGGGCCTAGAACAGAGCCCTGGGGGACGCCAGTGGTGAGAGCGCGTGGTGAGGAGACAGATTCTCGCCACGCCACCTGGTAGGAGCGACCTGTCAGGTAGGACGCAATCCAAGCGTGGGCCGCGCCGGAGATGCCCAAATCGGAGAGGGTGGAGAGGAGGATCTGATGGTTCACAGTATCGAAGGCAGCCGATAGGTCTAGAAGGATGAGAGCAGAGGAGAGAGAGTTAGCTTTAGCAGTGCGGAGGGCCTCCGTGATACAGAGAAGAGCAGTCTCAGTTGAATGACTAGTCTTGAAACCAGACTGATTTGGATCAAGAAGGTCATTCTGAGAGAGATAGCGGGAGAGCTGGCCAAGGACGGCACGTTCAAGAGTTTTGGAGAGAAAAGAAAGAAGGGATACTGGTCTGTAGTTGTTGACATCGGAGGGATCGAGTGTAGGTTTTTCAGAAGGGTGCAACTCTCGCTCTCTTGAAGACAGAAGGGACGTAGCCAGCGGTCAGGGATGAGTTGATGGGCGAGGTGAGGTAAGGGAGAAGGTCTCCGGAAATGGTCTGGAGAAGAGAGGAGGGAATAGGGTCAAGCGGGCAGGTTGTTGGGCGGCCGGCCGTCACAAGACGCGAGATTTCATCTGGAGAGAGAGGGAGAAAGAGGTCAGAGCACAGGGTAGGGCAGTGTGAGCAGAACCAGCGGTGTCGTTTGACTTAGCAAACGAGGATCGGATGTCGTCGACCTTCTTTTCAAAATGGTTGACGAAGTCATCTGCAGAGAGGGAGGAGGGGGAGGGGGAGGATTCAGGAGGGAGGAGAAGGTGGCAAAGAGCTTCCTAGGGTTAGAGGCAGATGCTTGGACTTTAGAGTGGTAGAAAGTGGCTTTAGCAGCAGAGACAGAAGAGGAAAATGTAGAGAGGAGGGAGTGAAAGGATGCCAGGTCCGCAGGGAGGCGAGTTTTCCTCCATTTCCGCTCGGCTGCCCGGAGCCCTGTTCTGTGAGCTCGCAATGAGTCGTCGAGCCACGGAGCAGGAGGGGAGGACCGAGCCGGCCTGGAGGATAGGGGACATAGAGAATCAAGGGATGCAGAAAGGGAGGAGAGGAGGGTTGAGGAGGCAGAATCAGGAGATAGGTTGGAGAAGGTTTGAGCAGAGGGAAGAGATGATAGGATGGAAGAGGAGAGAGTAGCGGGGGAGAGAGAGCGAAGATTGGGACGACGCGATACCATCCGAGTAGGGGCAGTGTGGGAAGTGTTGGATGAGAGCAAGAGGGAAAAGGATACAAGGTAGTGGTCGGAGACTTGGAGGGGAGTTGCAGTGAGGTTAGTGGAAGAACAGCATCTAGTAAAGATGAGGTCGAGCGTATTGCCTGCCTTGTGAGTAGAGGGGGAAGGTGAGAGGGTGAGGTCAAAAGAGGAGAGGAGTGGAAAGAAGGAGGCAGAGAGGAATGAGTCAAAGGTAGACGTGGGGAGGTTAAAGTCGCCCAAGGAGTGACTCCCGTCTGGCCACACTAACATAAAGGCCTGACTTGTGGAGGACTGCAGAGATCATTGTCCTTCTGGAAGGTCCTCCCATCTCCAAATAGGAACTCTGATGCTCTGTCAGGGTGGCCAGATCTAGGAAGAGAGTTGGAACGTAACATGGTGCCGACAGAGACTGTCACCTCACTTCGCGTTCTTAGGAAACTATGCAGTATTTTGTTTTTTATGTATTATTTCTTACACTGTTGCCCCAGGAAATCTTAAGTCTTATTACATACAGCAGGGAAGAACTATTGGCTATAAGAGCATTGTCAAATTACCAACATTATGACCAGGATCGCGACTTTCCCGAAACAACTTTCTGTTTAGACCACCACCCAGGACAATGGATAGATCCCTATAGGCAACGCAAAACAACGGTTGGGCAGACGGAGCGCTCTTCTGGTCAGGCTCTATAGACAGGCACATCGCTCACCGCTCCCGAGAATACTACTCGCCAATGTCCAGTCTCTTGACAACAAGCTAGACAAAATTCGAGCAAGGGTTGCCTTCCAGAGAGACATCAGAGATTGTAACATTCTCTGTTTTACGGAAACATGGCTCACTCGGGATACCTTATCAGAGTCGGTACAGCCAAACATCTCTCTGGTAAGAAGAAGAGCGGGGGTGTATGCCTTGTGATTAACAAGCCGAGGTGTGATCATAATAACATACAGGAACTCAAGTCCTATTGTTCACCTGACCTAGAATTCCTTACAATCAAATGCTGACCACATTATCTACAAGAGAATTCTCTTTGATTATAATCACAGCCGTGTATCCCCCCCAAGCAAACTGGAAACCACGTATCCTGAGGCTGCATTAATTGTAGCTGAGGATTTTAACAAAGCTCATCTGAAAACAAGGCTCCCTAAATATTATCAGGGCTGGCAGTATTCATTGCTACTTTACCTTCCGCAATGCATACAAAGCCCTCCCTCACCCTCCTTTCGGCAAATCTGACCACGACTCCATTTTGTTGTTCCCAGCCTATAGACAGAAACTAAAATATGACACACCCGTGCTCAGGTCTGTTCAACGCTGGTCCGACCAATCTGATTCAACGCTTCAAGATTGCTTCGATCATGTGGACTGGGATATGTTCCGGATAGCCTCAGACAACAACATTGATGTATACGCTGATTTGGTGAGCGAGTTTATTAGCAATGCATCGGTGATGTTGTAGCCACGGTGACTATTAAAACCTTCCACAATCAGAAACTGTGGATTGATGGCGGCATTCATGCAAAACTGAAAACGCGAACCCGAATACAAACAGTGTAGCTATTCCCTCCGCAAGGCAATCAATTAAGCTAAGCATCAGTATAGAGACAAAGTAGAGTCGCAATTCAACGGCTCAGACATGAGACGTATGTGGCAGGGTCTACAGTCAATCATGGATTACAAAAAGAAAACCAGCCCCGTCGTGGACACCGATGTCTTGCTCCCAGACAAACTTAATCAACTTCTTTGCTCGCTTTGAGGACAATACAGTGCCACTGACACGGCCCCCTACCAAAACCTGCGGGCTCTCCTTCACTGCAGCCAACGTGAGTAAAACATTTAAATGTGTTAACCCTTGCAAGGCTGCCGGCCCAGATGGCATCCCGAGCCGTGTCCTCAGAGCATGTGCAGACCAGCTGGCTGGTGTGTTTATGGACATATTCAATCAATCCCTATCCCAGTTTTCTGTTCCCACATGCTTCAAGAGGGCCACCATTGTTCCTGTTCCCAAGAAAGCCAAGGTAACTGAGCTAAATGACTATCGCCCTGTAGCACTCACTTCCGTCATCATCAACTCCTGTGAGAGACAAGTCAAGGATCATATCATCTCCCCCGTACCTGACACACTAGACCCACTCCAATTTTCTTTCCACCCCAATAGGTTCACAGACAACGCAATTGCAATCACACTGCACACTGCCCTAACTCATCTGGACAAGAGGAATACATATGGAAGAATGCTGTTTGTCGATTACAGCTCAGTATTTAACACCATAGTACCCTCCAAACTCGTCATTAAGCTCGAGACTCTGGGTCTCGACCCCGCCCTGTGCAACTGGGTCCTGGACTTTCTGACGGGCCGCCCCCAAGTGGTGAGGGTAGGAAACAACATCTCCACCCCGCTGATCCTCAACACTGGAGCCCCACAAGGGTGCATTCTCAGCCATCTCCTGTACTCCCTGTTCACCCAGGACTGTGTGGCCATGCACGCCTCCAACTCAATCATCAAGTTTGCAGACGACACTACAGTGGTAGGCTTGATTACCAACAATGACGAGACGGCCTACAGGGAGGAGGTGAGGGCCCTTGGACTGTGATGTCAGGAAAATAACCTCACACTTAACATCAGCAAAACAAAGGAGATGATCATGGAGAAGGTAAAAAGTTTTAAGTTCCTCGGCGTACACATCACGGACAAACTGAAATGGTCCACCCACACAGACAGCATGGTGAAGAAGGCGCAACAGCTCCTCTTCAACCTCAGGAGGCTGAAGAAATTTGGCTGTCACCAAAATCACTCACAAACCTTTAAAGATAAACAATCGAGGGCATCCTGTCGGACTGTATCACTGCCTGCTACGACAACTGCTCCGCCCACAACCGTAAGGCTCTCCAGAGGGTAGTGAGTTCTGCACAACTCATCACCGGGGGCAAACTACCTGCCCTCCAGGACACCTACACCATCTGATGTCACAGGAAGATCAAAAAGTTCATCAAGGACGACAACCACCCGAGCCACTGCCTGTTCACCCCACTATCATCCAGATGGCGAGGTCAGTACAGGTGCATCAAAGCTGGGACCGGGAGACTGAAAAACAGCTTCTATCTCAAGGCCATCAGGCTGTTAAACAGCCATCACTAACATTGAGTGGCTGCTGACAACATACTGACTCAAATCTCTAGCTGCTTTAATAATTAATAATTGGATGTAATAAATGTATCACTAATCACTTTAAACAATGCCACTTTATATAATGTTTACATACCCTATATTACTCATCTCATATGTATATGCTGTACTCTATACCATCTACTGCTTCTTGCCTATGCCACACAGCCATTGCTCATCCATATATTTATATGTACATATTCTCATTCATTCCTTTACACTTGTGTGTATAAGGTAGTTGTTGTGAAATTGTTAGATTACTTGTTAGATATTACTGCATGGTCGGAACTAGAAGCACAAGCATTTTGCTACACTCACATTAACATCTGCTAACCATGTGTATGTGACCATTAAGATTTGATTTGATTTGGTGGTTCCAAACTTCTTCTATTTAAGATTGATGGAGGACTGTGTTCTTGGAGACCTTCAATGCTGCAGAAAGTCGCTCTGGATAAGAGCGTCTGCTAAATGACTTAAATGTAATGTAATGGTACCCTTCCCCAGATCTGTGCCTCGATACAATCCTGTCTCGGAGCTCTACGGACAATTCCTTCGACGTTATGGCTTGGTTTTTGCTCTGACATGCACTGTCAACTGTGGGACCTTATATGGACAAGTGTTCTTTCCAAATCATGTCCAATCAATGTAATTTACAATAAGGGGACTCCAATCAAGTTGTAGAAACATCTCAAGGATGATAAATGGAAACAGGATGCATCTGAGCTCAATTTCGCATCTCATAGCAAAGGGTCTGAAAACGTGTTTCCAGAGTGAGCTGTTTTCTCATTTGTGACTGGAAGTGCAGTAGCTAGCAAAGTTAGCCAGTTAGTTTGGGTGCTTGACTGCTGTTGTTAGGTCAGAACGCTTGGATCAACCCTACTTTTCGTCCAGAGCATTGAGTGTGCGCTTCGGGACTTCAGAGTGCGAAACGCTCTGAATTTACAAACGGCCAATCTGACAATGCTCTGAGTTTACCAACGCCCAGAGCACAATCTGGCATTCCAGATTAAATTCATTAACACACCCGTAGTATAAGCCAGCCTTTAGGCTTCAAATCTTTGGTTGTTTAGTACATAGCCTCACAAAGCTTAAGAGGGTATGAATGATTCTGAATGGGTGTCGACAAAGAATAGCTCTCCAGTAGGTACCAAAAAATTCAAGGGCCATTTTCTCAAAGTTGATTAACTTTCAAAGCAGAATTACTTTCCCATTGTTGCTCAACTGTAGTGTATGATATACCATTTTCTATCTGTGAGTCTACTTTTATCCAATGCAAAAAACAACATTTCAAATTTTGTAACATAAGACTGAATCTATGGCAAACAAGAGGATGGTCAAACATACCATTCCACTACTGGAGTATCCACAGCATCATTCAGGCTGAGATAACATACCAATTAGTCAATGGGTCTCGTTGGCATGCAAGCCGCATCTCCTGAATGTCTGCACCCAACTGTTGTAGAATTTGATACAGATCACCACACATTGAATAGCTGACATAACAAGAGTAGGGGCTAAAGATACAAAATCCTTCAAGGAACCTTGAACCCCAAAATATCTAATTCCGATGTCTTGAGCCCACTTGTTTTTCTTAGAGCAGATTACACTAGCCACAAAAATATGTTTACACACCCATCCATTTCATATATGGGAGACATTAGGGATATGAGAAAACATGGTTGTATTATGTTCTACCTTGGGTAGGGGTATCAACAACAACAAAAAGAAGACGATGGCAGTATTGTATTATTACTAAAGAAATGCGTTAACTTAGGTAATTTTTCTGTTCAAATTAAATGTTCACCGCTCTGAAAGCTTATTATTGCTGCAGTTTAATTTCAATGAAAGTCACGTTTGCAATCATATCACGTGAAACAATGCACTGGAACTCTGTCAGGGTGGAATAGTCCATTATTATTAACCAGTCTGTGGGTGATTAATGACACCTGTTTCTACCATCATGAGAAAACCTATATAATATATGTATAGAAATACATTATTGATCTATTAGGAATTATTATTTGGCTCTATAGAGTAATTTCCTTTGTTGACAAAAAAGATGAAAAATGTGGCCTCATTAACCTGGGCACAGTGGCCAGGCACTGTTCGAATGCTGGACATATTTTGCAGTAGACGAACGTGCACAGGTAATCTACTTAACCTACTTTTTGAAGTTATTTGTTTGACAATCAGATGAAAACTTCATGACTGGTTGTGATCAAGACACATTTAAAAAGTAATACATTTTTACAGTTACATTACATCTTTACTTGGTCCATTTAAAAATATAGAGACCCACGAGTGTCAAGGTATGATTCACACGCTGGCTGGCTCTTTTAAGTGAATTTACTGATGTATGCTAATACCCTCATGTAAATCCTAACCTTGAATGCAAACACAAACAAAACTTTTGGAATTGATTTGTGATTTATTTGAACAGGGAAGTGTACCATGCCTAAACTGGAGCATTTAATGCGTTGAACTATCATAACTATATTGAATTAATCCACCTTGCATCGATTAAGGTTCAAAATGTTATGGCCCCCCTAAACTGGGTCTGTGCCCCACCTTGGCCACTGCATTCAAAATGTTCTGGACATGCCACTGTTTGGGGAGCCTCGAACTGAGAATCTTGTTTTTTTTAAATGCCCAGCTCATGAGGCCTCTTGATGATGGGATGTGAGGTCTGAAGCAATTGCCTCTTCCACCACCGATTTATTAAAATAACCCAACACAAATTGGGATTAATTCTAATCCTGCTCTTAATTAAAGTGCAGCTATTGGATCTCTATCTATCTCTGGACATTGATGGGGGGTTAGCTTCTGATAGTATAATGTATTACAAAACAGAGATAATAGTCATGTGATAAGAGCGAGTTAGTTATCATGCACATTTTACAATCTAAGGTACATCCCAAATGGCATCCAAACTGCACTACATACCTATTGACCCTGGTCAAAAATAGTGAACTATATAGGGAATAGGTTTCCATTTGGGATATAGCCCATATCTCACAGCCTGACGTGCAGTCAATGGACGAATAAGGTCTGGAAAGTCCTCATCCACACTGTAATCCTGATGTAAACCACCATGTTGGTTCCTTACTTGGCAGACTGTGGCCCCTTTCCCTGCATAAGTTTTATATTACATAAATTCCGAGAAGACAGCAATACATTTTGGACTTTGCAATAACACTTTTTTGGATATGATTGCGTAACACACCACAAACATGGACGTACACACACACACACACACACACACACACACACACACACACACACACACAGGCCAGTGCTGCAGTGCCTGAAGTGGTATAATTACTCACTTTCAATGTAATTAAAATGAAGTAATCTCAATCTCTGTGCAACGCCTTATCAATTCACTTTCATAATCTGCTTTATCCGCCTACTCACAAACAGCACGCTGAGCTTTGACTGATGCTACACTTGGACCACAGCACTTAATGCTAATATCAAACCATACTCAAAAAGTATGTAGAGCTAATTGTATAACTCTGAAAAACAATGGCGAGTTCAAAGTGACTAATGAAGAGTAAAGAGATTAATAGATACATGCAGGCAAGCAGGCTGGCAGGCAGACACAAAGACAGACAGACCAGTAGACAGACAGAAAGATAGACACCAACAGACAGACAGATTTTCCCTGCCAGGACCTCCTACCCCATACCATAGTCCTACCTGGTGCCAGATCGATAAGTCTCTCACTCAGGTAATAGTCGTTAGGGTTGAGGTACGGCAGCTGCTGCATGTACACTTTGGGAATGAGGTAGAGCACCTCAGCCACTTGACCGTCCTCAATGATGGACATGCGCTTGACTGAGTTTTTATGTTTGATGCGGGTGAGGCGGTCCACTGTGTGGCTACGGTTGGTGCTACACAGCTTGCCCAGGCTGTTGAGGGTGGGCATGTTGCCCGGTTCCCCCTCAGCCTTCCCGCAGAGCAGGGTACAACACTCTAAATACAACTCAGCCAGAATTCTAGAATGGCTTTCAGCTCTACCAGGACACTTCAATCCTCCAGCGCAGAGGACTTCGACAAAAATGTGGGGACAGGCCTCTAAAATCTCAGAGCTGTGAACATGTCAGACATCCACCATCACGGGTCATGTAAAGATCCAAAGAGAGAGCGTGATGCAGATTTCCAAAGGAATCTCCTCCTGTAGATCTCCTTCAAGTGGACATCCCAGACCTCCAGAGCAGAGGTGACTCTTCAAGAATGGAACCTGTATCAAAGGCTTCAGGGTCGAGGTCAAGACAGCAAACAGCACAGAGCACTGACCACATAGCATAGCCTAAAGGTATACAGCAGAACAGTGTAGGGGTAAAGAGGCTTACACTGTGTCTTCCACCCAGCCAGATCAGCCAGCTTCTTCCCCCTCTTCACTAAGCAGCTTAGGGCTGACGTAGACTCCATGATTATCTTCAGGGTGGGGTTAGGTGACCTGGGTACACTGTAAAGGGGTTGCCGTGAATTTGACAGTAATTTATACCTACTGTAATCTACAACACAGTACAATACAGTAAACTGGACTGTATTATATTGTACTAAAGTAAATGCTACGGTACTCGTAGTGAATTAACAAATTAACTGATTAAATTAATTTACTGTAATAACATTGGATTGGTGCAAGCAGGTTGGCTGCTACACTGTAAAACAAATCTAGTTGTTTTTACAGTAATTTATTCTTATTGTAATCTTTGGTACCGTTTTTTTGCGGTACGTGAAAATACTTTTTTTTTACTGCTGAGTGCTAATTAATTGGGACTATACATCACATAGGATTTGAACTCACAAGCTATTGGTTGGTAACTACTTGAATGTCCTGCTGCGCCACCAGGTCAGTGACAATACAATAGAAAAATACACGGTTTTGAATTACCCTTCCCCCGCTATCTGAGATACCTACTGCAGCCTCATCCTCCACCTACAACAACCGTTCTTCCAGTCACATTTTGTTAAAGGTCCCCAAAGCACACACATCCCGGGGTCGCTCCACTGCAGCTAGCGACTGGAACGAGCTGCAAAAAACACTCAAAGTGGAATGTTTTATCTCCATCTCTTCATTCAAAGACTCAATCAAGGACACTCTTCCTGACAGTTGTGTTGCTGCTTCACGTGATGTAGTGTTGTCTCTACCTTCTTGCCCTTTGGTCTGTGCCCAATAATGTTTGTACCGTGTGTTGTGCTGCTACCATGTTGTGCAGCTGCCATGCTGTGTTGCTACCATGTTGTTGTCATGTTGTGATGCTAACATGCTGTGTTGTTATGTGTTGCTGCCATGCTGTTGTTGTCTTAGGTCTCCCTTTATGTAGTGTTGTGGTGTCTCTCTTATCGTGATGTGTGTTTTGTCCTAAACATTTTTTTTTTATCCTATCCCCTGTCCCGACCTTTTGAGAGGTCTTGTAAATAATAATTTGTTCTTAACTGACTTGCCTAGTTAAATGAAGGTTACATAAATAAATCTAATAAAAAATCCTCCCCTTTTCTTCCATGCCAGCTGAAGACCTAGCAAGTCAGTAACTAGCTAACACCAGACACAGATGAAAGGGGAGACATATAAGTATCTATGCCATAGATGAATAGTGTAAACCTTTTATTATACATTATATATTCAATAGTATGTGGACACCCCTTCAAATTAGTGGATTTGGCTATTTCAGCCACACCCATTGTTGACAGGTGTATCAAAATCGAGCACATAGCCATGCAATCTCCATAGCCAAACATTGGCAGTAGAATGGCCATACTGAAGAGCTGTGACTTTCAACTTGGCACCGTCATAGGATGCCACCTTTCCAACAAGTCAGTTCATCAAATATCTGCCCTGCAAGAGCTGCCCCAGTCAACTGTAAGAGCTGTTATTGTGAAGTGGAAATGTCTAGCAGCAACAACGGCCCAACCACAAAGTGGTAGGCCACACAAGCTCACAAAACGGGACTACCGAGTGCTGAAGCCCTTAGCTCGTAAAAATAGTTTGTCCTTGGTTGCAATACTCTTTATCGAGTTCCGAACTGCTTCTGGAAGCAACGTCAGCACAGGAACTGTTCGTCGGGAGCTTCATGAAATGGGTTTCCATGGCCGAGAAGCTGCATACAATCCTAAGATCACCATGCGCAATGCCAAGCGTCAGCTGGAATGGTGTAAAGCTCGCTGTCAATGGACCCTGGGGCAGTGGAAACACATTCTCTGGAGTGAAGACTCACGCTTCACCATCTGACAGTCCAACGTACGAATCTGAGTTGGGCAGATGCCACGAGAACGCTAACTGCCCTAATGCATAGTTCCAACTGTAAAGTTTGGAGGAATAATGGTCTGGGGCGTTTTATGGTTCGGGCTAGGCCCCTTCGCTCCAGTAAAGGGAAATCTTAATACTACCGCATACAATGGCATTCCAGATTATTCTGTGCTTCCAACTTTGTGGCAACAGTTTGGGGAAGGCCCTTTCCTGTTTCAGCATGACAATGACACCATGTAGAAAGCGAGGTCCATACAGAAATGGTTTGCTGATATCAACCCCATTGAACATATTTGGCATGAATTGGTATGCCAACTGCGAGCCAGGCCTAATCGCCGAACATCAGTGCCAACCTCAGTAATGCTCTTGTAGCTGAATGCAAGTTCCCACAGCAATGTTCCAATGTTCCAACATCTAGTGAAAAACCTTCAGAAAAGAGTGGAGGCTGTTATATCAGTAAACGGGGGACCAACTCCATATTAATGCCCATGAATTTGGAATGAAATGTTCAATGAGCAGAGGTCCACATACTTTTGGCCATCTAGTGTATTTGCTGACACCCGGCAGTCAGATTCTGGCACTAGCAGAGTAGCTATCTAGCTGTATACTGTAAACCACACCCTTCCAAAAACACGCCTTCCGATATTGGTTAGAAGGCGCTACTTATTTAAATTAGGTAGGAGAATATTATGTTACCATTGGTGTATTAAAATGAGAGTTAGGGTGATGTCAACCTATCCCCTTATTAATCCCGCCTTCTAAATCTAAGTGTTTTACATGGGGAGCGGACCAGAAACTTTATGATCACACTTTATCAATGTACAAGCAACAGTCATTTTTCATACTTTGATCTGGTTTCATTCAAATACAGTATCATCCAATTTCATGAAAAACACGATTTTGACTGTTCATGACCTTTAAGTCCTACCCATGCCCACAACGTTCAGGCCCTATCATACCTAGGCCCTACCTAGATTCCTTCTGCCAAATTCAAGGCCCGGCCTTGCCCGAAATCAGAAATAACTTCCTCCATTAGTAAATCCATTAGTTGCTCCTCTCTGTCTGTCACTCACACCCTGCGTGCAGCTCGCTCTGCATGCACTCTGCTCATGGTGTCTCTGAGTCTGTGAGTGTCTATAGCAATGGTTCCGTTTGGGCTGCTATGCTCAATGAAGAGACATGAGAGAGCAGTTAGCTGTTAGTTACTTTTCATCACTCCAAACCCAAAACCCATAATATTTTACAGTACAATTCAAAATACAGCAATCTTTTCACCGCCCACAACATTTTCCCACAATGCACCATAACTTACAGTGTTCTGCAGTAAAAGGTTTCACACCATCTTACTTTTGAAATTACACAAATGTACCATATAAATGACAGTTTTCCTTTACAATGTATGTCATTGTCAACCTCGATGGCTCTCATACCTGATGGGTGCTCTGGGACAGCGACGTTAAAAAGAGAAAGCGACTGGTCGACTGCCACTGGTCGTAATAATTCACTGGGAACAGATCACTTCAACAAGATTAGTAATTGCGTCATGCTTTTGTTGTGATTTTTCTCTCATACTTAGATTTTTTTGTTATAGTTTCAGATTTTTTACATAACTCATCAATGGCGGACTCTGTTGTTCACAGTCACATCGGTCCAATTAAGGTTGTGAAATTGTGACATCTACAATATTAGAACAGAACTAAATCCTATTTCCAATGCCAATCTTGTCTATTACACTTTAGAGAATATACCATTAAACAAATCATTATTGTCTGTTT
This sequence comes from Oncorhynchus nerka, assembly GCF_034236695.1. Classification (NCBI taxonomy): domain Eukaryota; kingdom Metazoa; phylum Chordata; class Actinopteri; order Salmoniformes; family Salmonidae; genus Oncorhynchus; species Oncorhynchus nerka. The sequence continues at coordinate 43,885,422 of NC_088405.1, read as the reverse complement.
AGTAAGCTCTCATAAGCACTACATAAATGGGTAACAAATCATCTATAACCATTTGTCATACTCTATAAAGGATTAATAAATGTGGCATAACTGTGTGACATAACCACCCGTGTCAAATGTGACATAACTCATTATGTTAAATATGACATGAACCAGTGACATAAGCACCGCTTAATAAAGGCTTTATGAATCATATTACGTTGATGCTATAACCTTGTCATGTCATACTCTAGAAATGTTCTAGGATCTCCCGAGTGGCGTGTCAGGAGTTCACCTAGGGGTCATGATTGGAGCTGTTCCAAATGATTGATGTATTAGAATAATTGATTATGCTTATGTTGTATTAATAGAATGGGAGGTGTTATAAGTGAAATAATCTGTCTGTAACAATTGTTGGAAAAATTACTTGTGTCATGAACACAGTAGATGTCCTAACCGACTTGCAAAAACTATAGTTTGTTAACGAGAAATTTGTGGAGTGATTGAAAAACGAGTTTTACTGAATCCAACCTAAGTGTATGTAAACTTCCGACTTCAACTCTACATATGGTGCATAGACGCACATGGAGTGGTGTGGGTGTGAATACCTAAGTATAGTTCTATAGAAAAAGAATGAATACCCCACCCAGTTCTGTGAGCTGAGTTTTTAGATCTATAATGTTATCTAGGGGTTCTGTCCACCAATGCGCATCGATCTACAGGTAGTGAGCACTGACAGAAAAAGAAGCCATTGAAAGATTTGAGAGGGTAACAGCCCCCGGACACTGATTTCTTCGATATGAAAGATATGTGTACCTCTCGGGCTGCTCTGCTGTGGTCGTTGCTGCGATGTGGATGTGAATTACTAAAGATTTATATTCTGTATGGAGATATGAAAGAATAGAGAATTATTCCTGAATATGCTGTTAAATAGAACAACAAGTATAAACATCTAAACCCCTGTATGAATAAAACACTAGTCTAAAGGAGGAATTGGTGAAGAAAAATATCCTGGGTTACTAGAGATAAAGTAACAATGGATAAAAAATAATAATGATAATAATATACAACTTGCACGCCCACACGTAGATGTGCGTAAGTGGCTTAAAAGGTATTCTGAGAAATGTTCAAAGTGGTCCCTTTATGGATCATTTGTTAAAGATAAGATCAAAGCAATGCACGGGACTTGACTTACCCCTGACCAATAAAACTATAAACACTTATGACATTTCCTCCATCCTGGCAATACATTTTTGTAATGAACCCCATACCCTGTTAAACAGAACCAATGATTTTCTCTACTCAACCATTTAACATGCTAAGTAAAGACTTATAATGGACAGAGCATGCCATCGATAGGGGACTGATAGACATTGTCAGCTCAGTTAATCCCTCCAAAGAATTACACATGAATCTTAAAATAATAGACATATAATAAATATTGAAGCAGAAAGTGAATATCCAACAGAGATTGGGAATAAAATACAGTCACTTTTTGAAGGTATACTAAAATGAAAACAATGCCTTCCAATATGGAGAAAGTTTTCATGCTTGTGTTGTTTTGTTTTAAACCTTGCAATCGGGAGAAAACCAGAACATTGTTTGAGAGTGATCTGCGTGTATTAGCAGTATTGAATGTGGTCTTCCTATTGGGAAACAGATATAGAGACTGGTGAAAGTAACAAAGTGAATGGTAATTGGCCTTTCAAATAGCATTCTAACAATACAAAGTCTTCCTAATTTGAAAAAGTAAATATTTCAATACAAGGTCACAGCAGTCTAATAATGCAATGTCTTCGTAATATGAAGAAGTAAATGTTTCAATATAAGGTTACATGATGAACAGAGGGATTGAGCATTGGGACTGATATTAAATTAGAGGCTGCTCACTTTCAAAGCCTGGTCCACTGCTCTCGTGTTTAAGTCATCTGTTGTTTGAGTGAGAGAGAACTTTCCTGTGGAACAATAGAATGCCGTCAGTACACACTGAACTCAAACAGCCAGGAAGAGACACATTGGGGAAATTTGGGACATGGGTATGAATAATTGAATAAGATGTTTTTGACAATTTTATAGTTTGGGTAGCACCAGTAATTTAACTGATAATAAAGAATGATTCTCTTATATACTTAAGAGTATATGTTTTTGGAAATGTATTGAAAATGAAATATAGAAATATCTCATTTACATAAGTATTCACACTCCTGAGTCATTACTTTGTAGAAGCACCTTTGGCAGTGATTACAGCTGTGAGTTTTTCTGGGTAAGTCTCTAAGAGCTTTCCACACCTAGATTGTGCAACATTTGCCAATTTTTCTTTTCAAATTTCTTCAAGCTGTGTGTTTTAGGTTATTGTCCTGCTGAAAGGATGGACACCTGACTTTGTCTGAAAGTGGGGTTGCATTTTTTTTGACAAAAATGGAATCAAGCATATTTTTATAATTTACTGCCATTCTACACTGTTTCTTCGCTGTGTGGGTGCATATTAATGAACAGATATTTTCTTGGATTCTGCTACAATAAATTATATTGAACTGGAGTACTCGAGTGAAAAAAAACATTCTAGAGCTTTTATCTAGTCCTATAAGCCAACAGTTCACGACAATGCCTAATTTATCATAACCATTACAGATAACAAATACTAATTGCTAAATTGAGTCAATAAAAAGTGCCATTTAAAATTGATTTATTGAAAACCGAAATATGAACTGGTTATATTATATCATGGAACACAGTCTTCAGAAAAGCAATAACCTCAGCAGGCGCTTTCCTGTAGAAACCTATTGCTGTTTTGTTAATTTAGCAGGGAAGATGCTCTTATTTCCTAAGCCCTTATTACAGTCAAGACATACCTATTTTAGAGTAAAAAACATAATGTAATATAATATAATAAACTATCATATTTTTCCAAATGAAAAAAGTAGGAAGTGCGAAGTGATGTAAATCTCGTACCTGGAACAGCTATTCTCAAACAGTGATAATTTAAAACAGGGCTCAATTTGGCGAGTTTAAATACTTTTTTCAGAGTTACAAATAAAAATCTATCTTCTTTTCGATATACAGACTTTCGCTTTAATTTATTAGTTGATTATTTGAATCAGCTGTGTATTACTAGGGCAAAAACCAAAACGTGCACCCCTCGGGGTTCCGAGGACCAAGTTTGGGAAACCCTGGCCTAGCCCTAGGCTAACATATCCTGAATGGCACTAGCAGTTTGCAAAGTAGCCTAAGCGGAAAATAGATAGGACGCAATTATTCCAAAACTGCAGCTCGTTGTTGGAACACATACAGTGGGGCAAAAAAGTATTTAGTCAGCCACCAATTGTGTAAGTTCTCCCACTTAAAAAGATGAGAGAGGCCTGTAATTTTCATCATAGGTACACTTCAACTATGACAAACAAAATGAGAGAAAAAAATCCAGAAAATCACATTGTAGGATTTTTTAATGAATTTATTTGCAAATTATGGTGGAACAAGAGAGCCTCATCGAAATTGCAACAAGTGGTTCTGTGAAAATATCATTTCATCAGGAACCTTCGCGCCGTCGCTGCCTCTCTCACCTACCTCAAGGGTGGGCCTCGTAGGCTGGTGTGGTCTCCAGCAGCCGACGAGGCTTTTCGTCTCCTCAAGGGGCGTTTCACCTCCGCCTCCTTGCTAAAACACCCAGATCCCACACTACCTTTTGTGGTTAAAGTAGATGCATCGGAGGTGGGCGTGGGGGCAGTTTTGTCACAAAGACAGGGGTAACCCTTTGAAATTGTATCCTCCACAGAGAGGAATTATGACGTTGGAGCTCCTGGCGGGAAAGTTAGCGTTAGAGGAGCCTAGAGTACAACCATCGGAACCTAGAGTACATACGGACAGCGAGGAGACAGAAACCGCGCCATGCCAGGTTCGAAGAACATCAAGGCCGATGCTCTGTCCCTTATCTACGATTCGGGAGAGGTTCCTTTCCAGAGGGCACCCGTAATCCCGTCCAGAGGGCACCCACTCGCTTATGTTCACTCACCAGTTGGTATTGTTCTTGTTTACCAGCTTGTAGCCACATGGATTTGTCTCGTTCTTGTTTTTTTGTTTTATTAAACGTTGCACCTGCTTCCCGACTCACCGCTTCATTATTAACCCTTTAACCTAACTCCTAACCTTAACCCTAACGCCTATCTACCATTAGCGTTAGCCACCTAGCTAATGTTAGTAACATGAAATTGGAATCCGTAACATATTATACATTTTGTAAATTCGTAACATATCATACGAAATGGATGATGGACATCCACAAATGAATGCATACCATACTAAAGGTAATATATCATACTAAATGGAGTGAATAATACAAAATGCTAACTGAATGAAAACATTTTAACAATATGATTTAACCGATTGATGTTGGGAAAATAGATGGCAAAAGCAGAATGGTATTAAATGCCTGTAAACAGCTTGGGGGGATTGTTTTTGGACACATTTAATAATGTAATATTAGGCCTGCGGTCAAGTTGGACCGCAGTCTGTCACATGCCGTGATCAATATGGTTCGTACAGGCAAAATTAAATGACACTATTTGCTTGTGGTGCACGCAGCTCAAATAATATGTAACAAAAGCCTGATATGAAACAACGATGCAACCGTAACAGGATAAACCATTTTATTTTGCAGGTGACTTTTCATTCTTCAACACTGTTGGTGCAACTCGTCCTTTCTAACTGCACTGAACTAAAACAGTGGCATTTGGGAGGGAAGCAAAACCATTCATCTTGTGGCAACGGAGGTGCAAAATGCAATCTGTAAATTATTATATCATATATAAAATGGACATATCTATTTTAATACAGACTAGATGGAAACATTACTAATAATTGAAATTAACAAATGGATCATGATACTTTTCTGGTAAGAAAGTGGGGGTGCAAAAAAACAAAAATAGAGTTAGTAAGGACGCCTGTATCTTTGTAGTGACTGGGTGTATTGATACACCATCAAAAGTGTAATTAATAATTTTGTCATGCTCAAAGGGATATTCGGTGTCTGCTTTTCATTTGATAGGTGCCCTTCTTTTCAAGGCATTGGAAAACTACCCTGGTCTTTGTGGTTGGAACTGTGTTTGAAGTTCGCTGCTCAACTGATGGACCTGATGGGGTACAGATATGAGGTAGTCATTAAAAATATCATGTTAAAAACTAATATTGCTATTTGTCCATGGAGCTAATTTTGACTTAAGCACATTTTTACTCTTAAACGTATTTAGTTAGGCTTGCCATAAACAAAGGGGTTGATAATTATTGACTCAAGACAATAAAAATATCTAAAAACAATTCCACTTTGACATTATGGGGTATTGTGCGTAGGCCAATGACAAATGTAAATGGCCAATGAACAAAAAATCTCAATTTAATACATTTTAAATTCAGGCTGTAACACAAGCAATTGTGGAAAAAATCAATACGGTTACAATTGGTATCATCATGTTTTAATGCTTTATGCACTGATAAAATATGTCATATCTATTATAGTTTTTTTGGGACAGAAATTAATTATCTATTTGTATGTCTTTGTTCTTCATGTATTTCAGATTCAATCTGCTGATGCCCAAAATGTCCCAGGTGTCCAGCAAGCCAAGGCCAGGAAATACTACAGTACTGCGAGGGAGGCTGTTGTTATCTGCTTCTGTGGCTTCCTGCATGACACACTAACACACCTGAACGACCAGTCTGTCTGTCTGCAGAGGTCCACCATCACCATAACAGAAGCCCACAGCTCCTTGTGCTCAACACAGGCAGTACTTAAGAAGTACAAATCCAGGTATGTTTATTTAAGCCACAATAAGAAATACTTACCTTAAGAGAATTAAGAGAAAGGATTAGGATTAGGATTAGTGTGAGTGAGTGAGTGAGTGAGTGAGTGAGTGAGTGAGTGAGTGAGTGAGTGAGTGAGTGAGTGAGTGAGTGAGTGAGTGAGTGAGTGAGTGAGTGAGTGTGTTGTAAAGGAAAATTCTGAAAGGATGGTCAAATGAGCCTTTTCACATCAGAGAAGGGCCCGTGATGAAGGCCACAATGGCCAACAGAGGGAATTTCGCTGGCCAGAGGTGACAGCAAGACCCTCGTCACATCACAGGACGAAATGCTCGGCAGGTTAGTCGAGAGTATGACTGACAGGTTCCAGGACGCCAGTGTAGGGGTCCTGTGTGTCAACAAGCTGGTCAGATTCATCAGCTAGCCAGAGTCAGGAGATGAAGCAGTAGTTTACTTTATGTTTTGTATTACAGGGCAGTCAGGTTGGGTTCAGGTTCATGATCATATTTTTATAGTTTGAGAATTAAAACTGCATGATGCTTGTTGTAATGTAATGTATACAGTTGTTCTAAATTTTGGAGACACTGAACTGGAAACCCTGGTGGACCACTTCCTGTCCTGGAGACCTCAGGCATACATGTTGAAAGGATCCCTGACCAGTGGACTGTCCTGGAGACCTCTGGCATCCATGTTGAAAGGATCCCTGACCAGTGGACTGTCCTGAAGACCTCTGGCATCCATGTTGAAAGGATCCCTGACCAGTTGACTGTCCTGGAGACCTCTGGCATCCATGTTGAAAGGATCCCTGACCAGTGGACTGTCCTGAAGGTGCTGTATGTACCAAGAGCTTCAGTCCCTGCAGAAGATGTCCTGGTTCCGTGTCTACATGAGCCATCAGCATTCCTGCCCTGATTTTCTGGCATTGGTTGTCCTGGTCCTGTCCTTCCCTGCCTCCACAACTGAATGTGAAAGAGGTTTTAATACCATGAAACAGGTGAAAACCAATTGGCGGTCCAACCTAAAGCCTGATACACTATCAGATCTTCTTATGGTCCAGCTGTTCTCTCCAGAGATCAGGGAGTGTGATCCGATAAAAGCTGTGATGCTGTGGCTTCAGGACTCTGTCAGGAGCAGGAGGCCAGACTTCATGGACCGTGCAAAGAGGGTGATTGCGGTAGAGAGTGAGGAGTCTGATGAGGAGGTTTAAGTTGATTAAAATGATTAAGCATCTGATAGGTTTACAAAACCTTCAAATGTACTTTTATATTTGATCCTTAAGTACATTTAATAGCAAATACTTCATTAGAATTTTGAGTTCAAGACTTCTTCAGTTGTATTCAGTCTGGGAAACTAAATCTAGCCACAGCCAAAATTAACCAGCATCTGATAAGTCTCTATTTTACCTGTATTTTATCAGGGTATTTCTACTCAAAGTAAAGGATTTGTAGACCTGCTTTCCCTGTTTCCCCTTTGTATCAGTGTCCACTGCACTTCTTTCTCATAATTGTATCTTACCATTGTTTTTGCCCTGTTTTGACTTCTATGTACTCATATTCATTGGATCTGATATGTTTTGTTTATTTAATAGTGTGCCCACTGTTCGGCGTTTTTGGTCAACTACAGTCAACTACATTTTTAAATGAGTTCTACAAATAAACTTGATTTGATTAACCGTTGATCAATATATTAAAATAATTTGGTTTCAAATTTTGCTCTGGCCTCTTCTTTAAGTTTGTATTCAACATAATAATTTATTCTCTCAATGAAATGTACTGAAATGAATGTATACGTGACTCAAAAAGGCAATTTATTATTTTGTCCGGTAAAAAATATGCTTGGCTGGTGGATTTTTTTATCTAGGCAGGTAGGCCAAAAAGTACATTTCAGACCCTGTCTGCCTCCAACGGTTTGAGCGGGCAATCCCCTTTTGCTGGTGGGATCCCAAAGCCTCGCTGTTTTCATTTTAAACCAGCTCCCTCGGCAGAGAGGGCCCCCTTTAGCGCATCCACCATCGCCAAACACCCGACTGCCAAGTGGCAGAGTCGATGCATCTGCTCTCCCTGCTGGCCTGGCTGTTTCCAACAATAACACATCAGCTCCCTCTACTGGCCCAGTGATGCAGGTTCCCAACGATTCCGGTGCTGCTCCCCCTGCAGCCAACACAGCAGTGTCTACACTGAGTGTAGAATACATTTAGAACACCTTCCAAATATCGAGTTGCCTCCTTTTTCCCTCCAAACAGACTAAATTCTTTGGGGCATGGACTCTACAAGGTGTCAAAAGGGTTCCACAGGCATGTTGGTCCATGTTGACTCCATTGCTTCCCACAGTTGTGTCACGTTGGCTGGATGTCCTTTGGGTTCTTGATACAAACGGGAAACTGTTGAGCATGAAAAACCCTGCAGTGTTGCAGTCCTTGACACAAACTGGTGCGCCTGTCACCTTCTACCGTACCCCGTTCAAAGGCACTTAAATATTTTGTCTCTTCCATTCACCCTCTGAATGGCACACATTCATAATCCATGTCTCAATTGTCTGTCTCAAGGCCTAAAAATACTTATTTAAAACTTCTTATGGGCAGGTGGGATGGTATAGCGTCCCACCTGACCAACATCTGTTGAAATTGCAGAGCGCCAAATTCAAACTACAGAATTGTAAAAAAATATATATAATAATAATAATAATTTTTACCCCCTTTTCTCCCCAATTTCGTGTTATCCAATTGTCAATTACTATCTCGTCTCATCGCTACAACTCCCATACGGGCTCGGGAGAGACGAAGGTCGAAAGCCATGCGACCTCCGAAACACAACCCAACCAAGCCGCACTGCTTCTTAACACAGCGCGCATCCAACCCAGAAGCCAGCCGCACCAATGTGTTGGAGGAAACACCGTGCACCTGGCGACCTTGGTTAGCGTGCACTGCGCCCGGCCCTCCACAGGAGTCGCTGGTGCCCGATGAGACGAGGATATCCCTACCGGCCAAGCCCTCCCTAACCCGGACGACGCTAGGCCAATTGTGCGTCGCCCCACGCACCTCCGGGTCGCGGCCTGGGTGCGAACCCAGAGTCTCTGGTGGCACAGATAGCGCTGCTAAATATTTAACATTCATAAAATCACAAGTGTAATACATCAAAATAAAGCGTAACTTCTTGTTAATCCAGCCAGGGTGTCAGATTTCAAAAAGGCTTTACGGCGAAAGCACACCATTCGATTATCTGAGGACAGCGCCCTGCATACAAATGCATGAAAAACATATTTCAACCAGGCAGGTGCTTCATGAAAGTCAGAAATAGCAATATAATAAATGCCTTACCTTTGATGATCTTCTTCTGTTGGCACTCCAAAAGGTCCCAGTTACATCACAAATGGTCGTTTTGTTCGATAATGTCCTTCTTTATATCCATAAAAACTCAGTTAAGCTGGCGTGCTTCAGTCAATAATCTACCCAGTTTCCCTCCATCAAAATGCCAACAAACTGAATTCCAAACGTTACTAAGAAACTTTTCCAAACAGGTCAAACAACGTTTATAATCAAACCTTAGGTACCCTGATGCGTAAATAAACGATCAAATTTAAGACGGAGAATCGTTATTGTCTTTACCGGAGAAAAATACCAAATAACGCTCTCTCTTCCACGCGCTTGGAAACACCTAGAAAAACTACAATTTCTGGCTAATTTTTCCAAAAACCAGCATGAAACTCTTTCTAAAGACTGTTGACATCTAGTGGAAGCCCTAGGAACTGCATTCTGGGAGGATTTCGCCTTATAATAAAAGTGACAGCCATTGAAAACAGTGGTCGGCTGAAAATCTTTTTGGTGCGGATCGTTTGTCCTCAGGTTTTGCCTGCTATAACAGTTCTGTTATATTCACAGACATAAATTTAACAGTTTTAGAAAATGTAGAGTGTTCTATCCAAATGATATGCATATCCTAACTTCTAGGCCTGAGTAACAGGCAGTTTTATTTTGGGCACGCTTTTCATCCGGACGTGAAAATACTGTCCTTTACCCAAGAGAGGTTAACCTATCTCCTCCCCTAAATTTACACTGATTGAAGTGGATTTAACAAGTTCCATGAATAAGAGATTATAGCTTTCACCTGTATTCACCTGGTCTATGTCATGGAAAGAGCAGGTGTTCTTAATGTTTTGTGCATTTAGTTTATGTCTTCCCTGTTGTTCTTGTTCTCATCCCAGTGCCCCGAGGCCACAAACCCTTCCCTTACTACACCAATCGTCCCATCTACTAATCCTTCTTCTATTCTAAGGGCGTCCATCTGAAACAGTTAGGAACAATTCAGGCATATATTATGACGACATGTTGTGACGACATGTTCAATTTGGTCTTCAGTAAGTTTTTTTGGGCACACAAAAAAACATCCTCTAAGCAAGAATGGCCAATCCAATTCCCTCTCCATCATGTCGTACCTTCGCAGACTTACCTGGATTGTTTTATGTCATCCTAGTGGCACCTCTCTTGACTGCAAAGATAACATTTTTGGAACTAGAGTTAATTTCCTGAAATTGTACACATTTTTCCATGGGGTAGAGAAATTGTTGCAGTTTTAAAGCAAGTTTTCTGCAGTTCTACACAACATTTAGAAATTTTAGAACAAACATCATGCAATTGTACCCATTTTGTCATGGGGTGGAGATACTTTTTGGGGTTTTAAAGCTAATTTCATGCTATTCTACACATTTTGCCATGATTTATGCCATTTATCCATTATTTTACCAGGTAAGTTGACTGAGAACACATTATAATTTACAGCAATGACCTGGGGAATAGTTACAGGGGAGAGGAGGGGGATGAATGAGCCAATTGTAAACTGGGGATTATTAGGTGACCGTGATGGTTTGAGGGCCAGATTGGTAATTTAGCCAGGACACCGGGGCTAACACCCCTACTCTTACGATAAGTGCCATGGGATCTTTAATGATTTCAGAGAGTCAGGACACCCGTTTAACATCCCATCTGAAAGACGACACCCTACACAGGGCAGTGCCCTGGGGTTTTGGGATATTTTTTAATTTTATTTTAGACCAGAGGAAAGAGTGCCTCCTACTGGCCCTCCAACACCACATCCAGCAGCATCTGGTCTCCCTTCCAGGGACTGACCAGGACCAACCCTGCTTAGCTTCAGAAGCAAGCAGTGCTGGCAAAATAAATAAACACAGCATTTTTTTTAACATGGCAAGTCAGTTAAGAACAAATTCTTAATCACAATGACAGCCTAGAAACAGTGGGTAACTGCCTTGTTCAGGGGCAGAATGTACCTTGTCAGCTCTGGGATTTGAACTTGCAACATTTCAGTTACGAGTCCAACACTCTAACCACTAGGCTGCCCTGCCGCCCTGGGATTAGGTGGTTGGTGGTTGGATGGGCTATTTACAGATGAGCTATGTACCGGGGCAGTGATCTGTGAGCTGCTGATGCTTAAAGCTAGTGAGGGAGATATGAGTCTCCAGCTTCAGTGATTTTTGCAGTTTGTTCCAGTCATTGGCAGCAGAGAACTGGAAGGAAAGGCGGCCAAAGGAGGAATTGGCTTTGAGGGTGACCAGTGAGATATACCTGCTGGAGTGAGTGCTACGGGTGGGTGCTGCTATGGTGACCAGTGAGCTGAGATAATGTGGGGCTTTACCTAGCAGAGACTTATATATGACCTGGAGCCATTGGGTTTGGCGACGAGTATGAAGCGAGGGCCAGCCAACGAGAGAGTACAGATCGCAATTGTGGGTAGTATATGGGGCTTTGGTGACAAAACAGATGATACTGTGATAGACTGCATCCAATTTGTTGAGTAGAGTGTTGGAGGCTATTTTGTAAATGACATCGTAGACGTCGAGGATCGGTGGGATGGTCAGTTTTACGAGGGTATGTTTGGCAGCATGAGTGAAGGATGCTTTGTTGCAAAATAGGAAGCCGATTCTAGATTTAATTTTGGATTGGCGATGCTTAATGTGAGTCTGGAACGAGAGTTTACAGTCTAACCAGACACCTAGATATTTGTAGTTGTTCACATATTCCAAGTCAGAACAGTCCAGAGTGGTGATGCTGGACGGGCGGCAGGTGCGGGCAGCGATCGGTTGAAGAGCATGCATTTAGTTTTACTTGCATTTAAAAGCATTTGGAGGCAACGGACGGAGAGTTGTATGGCATTGAAGCTCGTCTGGAGGATAGTTAACACAGTGTCCAAAGAAGGGCCAGAAGTATACAAAATGGTGTCGTCTGCATAGAGGTGGATCAGAGAATCACCAGCAGCAAGAGCGACATCATTGATGTATACAAATAAGAGAGTCGGCCCCAGAATTTAACCCTGTGGCACCCCCATAGAGACTGCCAGAGGTCCAGACAACAGGCCCTGCGATTTGACACACTGAACTCTATCAGAGAAGTAGTTGGTGAACCAGGCGAGGCAGTCATTTGAGTCGAAAGCCTTGTCCAGGTCGATGAATATAGCTGCACAGTAATGTCTCTTATCGATGGAGGTTATGATATCGTTTAGGACCTTGAGTGTGGCTGAGGTGGACCCATGACCAGCTCTGAAACCAGATTGCATAGCGGAGAAGGTATGGTGGGATTCGAAATGGTCGTTAATGTGTTTGTTAACTTGGCTTTCGAATACCTTAGAAAGTCAGGATAGGATAGATATAGGTCTGTAGTAGTTTGGGTCTAGAGTGTCTCCCCCTTTGAAGAGGGCGATGATCGCGGCAGCTTTCCAATCATGGGAATCTCAGACGATACGAAAGAGAGGTTGAACAGGCTAGTAATAAGGGTTGCAACAATTTCAGCAGATATTTTTAGAAAGAGAGGGTACAGATTGTCCAGCCCGGCTGATTTGTATGGGTCCAGATTTTGTAGCTCTTTCAGAACATCAGTTATCTGGATTTGGATGAAGGAGAAATGGGGGAGGCTTGGGCGAGTTCCTGTGGGGGGTGCCGGGCAGTTGACCGGGGTAGGAGGAGGTGCTTTTATTCCCCATGGACTTTAAAGTGTCCCAGAACTTTTTTGAGTTTGTGCTACAGGATGCAAATTTCTGTTTGAAAAGCTAGCCTTAGCTTTCCTAACTGCCTGTGTATATTGGTTCCTAACTTCCCTGAAAAGTTGCATATCACGGGCGCTGATGAAGATTTAGTCTAAAGTGCATTACTGTGGCTTGGAAACACAGTGACATTTGAAAAGGAGGCAAATCATTAGTAGGACATTTGTGGAGTGGTTGAAAAACGAGTTTTAAAGACTCCAACATAATTGTATGTAAACATCCGACTTCAACTGTACATATCTACTATGTGGAATATATAACTTTAAAAAATATATGGGAGCCAGAGACAGCAGTGGGTCAAACTGTAGAACCCAGTTTCTACATTTGAATATAAAAATGTATTTTTTTCAACCAATACTACACTACATTTTAACTCTGGGACCCTCAGGATTACAAATCAGAGCAAGATTACTTACATTCACCTCTGAAGGTAAATAATGTATCAAACCAGTTGCCGTGACAAAAGTGTTTTGTTGTTGTGCACTATCCTCAAACAATAGCATGGTATTTTTGTTGTTGTAATAGCTACTGTGAATTTGACACTGCAGTTAGACTAACAAGAATTTAAACTTTCTGCCCATATAAGACATGTCTATGTTCTAGATTTGGCTGTTGTTTACAATGTTATTCTCGTCACATTATCGTATATTGAGCAACGTCGATCCCGGTTTAGGGACACCGATTCAGTTGATCGCGAAAATATCAAATACTTAGGATGCTTAATAAGTGACAAGAAACTACCAGAGCTGGCTCTGGCAAACTAACACTATCAATGAAAAACAATTGGGCTATGGTATTTCTGGTCAAATTTGACCATTTAGCTAGACCCTTTCTGCCAAGTGTACTCTGAACAGAAGGTTCATGGCTAGCTGGGTAGCTATAATGATAGCTAGCTAGCAAAAGTTAGCTAGCTCAACTGATGGCCTTGTCCAAAATCTGTCTTGCCTACTACTTATTAAAACTACATACTGTGTCCTAATAGTACTACATACTATTTAGAATGTACAGTTTCTAAAAACATATACGGTAAGCAGCAAATATCAACATACTACTCCTCCATACTGAAAAGGTGTCATCTAATGTGCAATCGCGCTCATTAATTTGTATAGAGCCCTATTCTGATTATCAGCTGTTGTCAAACACACATACAGTAAGTGTTAATAGACTACTCTCTTCCTCAATAGTGTGCAGGTAATTCTAATTGCTGAAAAGTCTAAATGAGTATGAAATCCTGACATTTAATGCAAACCACGTTTGACATTTCACATACTAAAAAAAGCAACATTTTCTAAATGTTATTTAGAACACAAGTGTATTCGGACAAGGCCGATCTCTCCTGTTGAAATTGACTTGGAAATACTCTCACCACTTTAGCACTGTCCATAAATAATGATCATAAACAGTAGTGTCGTTTCAGGAGATTTATTATAGTTAGCTAGATGGAGAACACAATCTTTTCTTCTAATTCTACAACATAAATCTGACGACCACTGACGGGAGCAGTCGCACAGTACAGCGCAAGTAAAAACTGAAACCTACTTGGAGATCTCAGCCCCAGGTTATGTCCTGTCTGGAATAGCTGGATAAAATGTAAAACGTAGAGTTCTGATTGGGTCGATTGCAACGTATAGGCAGAAATTAAAGCACACTTGCAGTTTAACATTGGATTTCTTAAAATGGTATTAATGGGAGATTTTATTTGTTTATTTTTGGCAAGTCAGTTAAGAACAAATTCTTATTTTCAATGATGGCCTAGGAACAGTGGGTTAACTGCCTTGTTCGGGGGAAGAACAACAGATTTATTTTATACCTTGCCAGTTTGGGGATTTGATTTTGAAACTTTTCAGTTACTAGTCTAACATTCTAACCACTAGGCTACCTGCCACCCCAAAAAATCAGAGCATGTATGTAATCATGCTTTGCTTACATGGACCTGTGTGTTAAAACAAACTTGCTTGCAACCATAGACCCACAAGAATAAACCAGAAGATCAGTTGATCTCTCATTGTTACCGTGTCAAGTGATTATGCTACTCGACAGCAGCGTCTAGGTCAGGGGTGTCAAATATACGGCCCACAGGCCGAGAGGGTCCAATCCAGCCAGCCGGAGGTTTGAGTAAAAAACATAAAAACATTATTTAAAAAATTATAATACATTTAAACAAACTCCATATACTTTAAAATGACTAAAACCAAATCGGTACTGTGTAGAAATGATAACGGACCTACATTCATACAGTTTCTTGACTGTGTCCAGCTTGCTAATAATCCCCTAAACAAAAGCTAGGCAGTCAGGGATCATCTAAAATTTCCAAAACTATGGATTAGAACACTGTTTTGTTTCCAATTTTGTATAACCTATTTTCAGTGTGGCCCTCTGGACCTCGTTGAAGACCAAAGAATATAAAAGTAGTAGGCCTATATTTTATTCAAACGTTTCACCTTAAATGGCAAAATAATATAATATGTGCTATTTGAAATAACTTTATAAGACTCCATTTGATTTAAAAAGATAGATTATGATTGACTTGATTTAGTTACATCCTTTCAAATACGGACAGTCCAGGGATATTTTCCTGTCCGTCTTGATAAGAAATGGCCATACTTTTTAAAGACAAGTTTATTTTTAAAGACAAGTTGTAATTAATGGATACATAAATTGGAAACAAAAAAACATAAGAATAGGCTCCCTTTTGAAAAAAAGACTGCAGTCAGAGTGCAGTATAATTGCAGTATGCTGCAAATACTGCATCCAAAATAACAGTTTTTTTACTACAGTAATTTTCCAGTGTAACTGCAGTTAGAGTGAAATATTTTTTTGTAAGGGCTACACAGTAGTTTTCTATTTATACAAGTTGTCAAATTGCCACAGTAGATTTGCCGTTGTCAATGAGGAAATACTTTATTTCAGTTGTACAGAATGATTGTCAAAATCAATTGTAGATAAATCACCCTTAGTCTGCTAAAAAAGCTGAATTAATTAGTTTCCGATGATACCAGAGGGCGATTATGGAATTTTCACAATGCCCTCAAATGACATAATTTCCAAAGTAGCATGTTGACAGCTGGTCATGCCTCTCTTTGTGTTATACCTAGAATACATAATCTAGCCACACTGTACAAAATATTATTGCAGATAATTGTATGGCCAGTATACCTAACACAAGGTAATATATTGTTAAACCAGCAATACGCGCTGAAATCACCCAGTTGATCTAAATTGCAATCATCATTTGCCGTCGTATTGCTGCTCCCTCAAAATGATATTAGTGTTATTATTTTGTCCTGGTTGCTGTGAACAAATTTGAAGACATTTGAGCCTCTATTATCATTGGTGTAAATTAAACCTGCATTTTTTGCAGCCCAAGGATTTCTTTTACAATAATTCCGTACAAATGACAAAAGTATTTCCTCATTTATCAAGGCAATCTACTGTGGCAATTTACCATTCACATTTTATGAATGGAAAGACCACCAACATGAGTTATGGTCATTTTTAATCAAGGGGCGAAAATAAAATATCCCTGAACTGTCCATATCTAAAATGTGCAACTAAATCAAGCTAATCATTATTGACTAAATATGTGTTCATTAAATTGCATTCTCATCAAGTTATTTCAAATGACACATTATATTCTAATTATGTTGAAATTCAATATTAAATGTTTTCTATTTGAAATTAATTACCAGCCTTGCGATTTTCAATGTTCCCATGTTGAAATTTAATTAGGGCAGGAATAGAGAACCTAGATGCAGCGGTTTGGTATCATAATCACTTCACACGGTAACAAGAGATCAACTGATCTGCTGGTTTATTCTTGTGGATTTTTGGTTTCAAGCAAGTTTGTGTTAACACATACAGTGGGGCAAAAAAGTATTTAGTCAGCCACCAATTGTGCAAGTTCTCCCACTTAAAAAGATGAGAGAGGCCTGTAATTTTCATCATAGGTACACTTTAAATATGACAGACAAAATTAGAAAAAAAATCCTGAAAATCACATTGTAGGATTTTTTGTGAATTTATTTGCAAATTATGGTGGAAAATAAGTATGTATTAACTGACTTGCCACAACTGTGTTGTGGGACTGAATAAGAGCTGAATGAGTCAGGTTACTGGCAGAGAGACATTTCCTGGTCACGTTCCACATGATATCGACTGCTCCTCTAGACACAAAGGAATTCTCCGGTTGGAACATTATTGAAGATTTATGATAAAAACATCCTAATGATTGATTCTATACTTAGTTTGAAATGTTTCTTCGACCTGTAATATAACTTTTTAAAGTTTTTGTCCGGAGTATTGCACGAGCGTTTGGATATGTGTACCTAACGCTAACAAAAGTAGCTACTTGGACATAAATAACGGACATTTTCGAACAAATCGAGCAGTAATTGTGGAACTGCGATTCCTGGGAGTGCATTCTGATGAAGATCATCAAAGGTAAGGGAATATTTATCATGTAATTTCTGGTTTCTGTTGACTCCAACATGGCGGCTAATTTGATTATTTTTCTGAGCGCCGTCTCTGATTATTGCATGTTTTTTTTTTGTCCGTAAAGTTTTTTTGAAATCTGACACAGCGGTTGCATTAAGGAGAGGTATAACTATAATTCCATGTGTATAACTTCTATTATCACCTACATTTATGATGAGTATTTCTGTTGAATCGGTGTGGCTATGCAAAATCACTGGATGTTTTTGGAAATAGTGAACGTAACGCGCCAATGTAAACTTTATCAAACAAAACATACATGAAGTCCTATGAGTGTCATCTGATGAAGATCAAAGGTTAGTGATGAATTTGATCTCTATTTGTGCTTTTTGTGACTTTTTGTGACTCTCTTTGCCTGGAAAAATGGCTGTGTTTTTCTGTGGCTTGGTGGTGACTAAACATAATATTTTGTGGTGCTTTCGCTGTAAAGCATATTTGAAATGGGACACTGTGGTGGGATTAACAACAACATTACCTTTAAAACGGTATAAAATACATGTATGTTCGAGGAATTTTAATTTTGAGATTTCTGTTGTTTTGAATTTGGCGCCCTGCACTTTCACTGGCTGTTGTCATATCATCCCGTTAACGGGATTACAGTATCATACTCACTCATTCATCTTATACAACAATTATATGTAAACCTCATATCTGAGGATATTATATAAACAGTGTTATGGTAACGTGGCCACACCGTCTCCCATGAGCTTCCCAAGTTGTGACAAATGGACCAGTTCGTAGCTGGATTCTTCACCGATCATTTATACTTTCTCCGGAACATGAAATTTGTTCATACCTCAAGTTCTGTGAGGTGGAAGAAATTCCTTTGTGCTCCATAAAATTCTACTCTCTCTACTATGTGTCCATGAGGAGATTCTCAGGAATTTACAACGTCTCTCTGACCACAGCAACCTAGTTGAAGGAGGAAAGGGGGAGGCAGGGAGAGGGGGATGGGCTTGCTATACCCAAAGAGGCCAACGTCATCACAATGTATTTAGCTGTTGTATAAACAAAGGTTTAAACAATCAGTGAAACCTTTGCATGTTATCATAACCATTGTTGCGCCATCCTATATTTTTTTTTGGGGGGGGGTTGAATTGACAAAGTTATGGATCTATAATCTATGGATCACCTTATCTAGCTTTGTAAAGTCTCAATTTATTATGATTTATAAAGCCTTTACTAAGCAGTGCTTATGTCACCCTTAAATAAACACTGGTTTATATCATAAATTACAGTGGGTTATGTCACATTTGACATTTCCAGTTATGTCACATGGTTATGCTACATTTATGAATCCTTTATAGAGCATGAAATACGGTTAGAGATTACGTGTGACCCATTTATGTCTTGCTTATGAAGCCTTTATGAATGGTTTATGAAGCCATCATAAGTTACACTTTGTTTAAAGCGGGACTGTATAAACAGTAAAGCCCAATATTAGTGGATCATATCTTTCCGTTATTGTGATCTAAACTACTCTAGTTATAATATGCTCTAAATGTGCAATTTTAGCAGAAGCTTTTATCCAAACACTGAGTGCATACATTTTCATTATGTAATGTGATCCCTGAGGAAATTGAACGCACAACCTTGGAGATGCTAGCGCAATGCTTTTACCAACTTGGGCACACAGGACCACATTGATCCAAGTCACATTTACATTGATTTCAACAACTTGATTCCAAATAAAACACATTTTCTGCCTCTACTTCTTCAAGACCATGAGCACCACACACACACACACACACACACACACACACACACACACACACACACACACA
Organism: Oncorhynchus nerka; assembly: GCF_034236695.1. Classification (NCBI taxonomy): domain Eukaryota; kingdom Metazoa; phylum Chordata; class Actinopteri; order Salmoniformes; family Salmonidae; genus Oncorhynchus; species Oncorhynchus nerka. Next base: position 43,866,335 of record NC_088405.1, on the reverse strand, counting down.
CACACACAGTCTGAGCCACAGGATTAGGGGATATAGACTATGTAGAGTCCTGAATTGGTCTTGTAATCTTGAAGCCATCTTATGTTGGGGGGGAAATGTGTTTCGCTAAGATTCCCCAAAATGATTTATAATAAAATGATCTCCCTGAGAATTTGTGAGTTAAAGACGATACCTTCTGTCTCCTTGATTAAGGACTGGATTTTCCATCCTATGCCAAATTTAGAGTCAACCAATTCTCCTGGTGAGAGGTTATATGTGGGATGAACAGGCAGAGAAAGTTAACTGTTTTCATACCAATATGCATTGGGAAAAACCTACAGAGAAATAAACATGCTCATAGGGAATGTTGATAAACACTGATTGAATATAAAATATGAGATAAACCATAAGCTTTTTGGTCTGTAAGGTGAACATATTTATTGACGCGCTACTGCTACCTGAACATCGTCACTGCAGGCTTTAATGCTCAAATCAGTTTAGATTTTTAAATCCGTTTTGGACTACTGACTGTCCAAACAGCAATTTACAAATGACCAAATCAGATTTGTGTTTATTCAGATTCAGTAATTTCCTGACATGGCTACGCTAGTTGTCATAGTAACGATGGGTGTGTAAGCAGTGGTGTAGGCTGATTGGTTCTCGTGCTTCCTATGACTTGTAATTTATGTAGCAAGCTAAGGTGACAACAATGCCTGTCATGGACGTTTCCCAGTTGCTTTGAATGTTCAGAATCATAGTGTCAAAACCCTTTTCAAGTCTCAAAGGATAAGATGATCCAACTTTCAAAACAAGTCCTTTTTGGCTAGCCACCACATAAGTCAACTAGCTAGCTAGGTAGCTGTTTAAGCTTTCTAGCACATTCACTAATTTGTTTGTAAACAATGAACTAGCTAGTTAGCTACCACATGTTATTGTCAAACTGTCAACAGAGTAGCTAGCAAGGAACACGATCTGCCAAATAACAGTCTAAAAACCACTCGAGGGCAAATAAATCAGATTTGACTGTTCAGACACAAGTCAGTATGGTCAGCAATCAGATTTGTATGAAATGTGACTTGTAATATCCGATTCTATGTGCATTTTTCGCTGTTCAGACTGCAGTGTGAACAAGACTTTAAGGTCACAAACAACACTCTTATATAAACCAATATTTTTTTTTTTACCAACATCTCTCTTTCAGGAATATACTGTCCACAAAACAGAAACTGTACAATACACATTGCACACATATACTGTACCTTACACTACCCACTCTAAAGCTTTTGAAAATCATGATACAAGCGAGGATGATGATGACAGAGCAGAAACAGACTCGAGAGGAGAACTAGGGCTTGGCTTCTATTTCTAATTAAATGCATTGCTCCTTTGTCACAGCATTTCCACGGACACAGGAGGATTGCCATAGCTCTAGGCTGAGCCTGACCATGCTACTACTGACATCAATGTTTTATTTATATGTCTATTTTTCACCCACAAATCTAGCCTACATCAATTCCTCATCCATCCGATGTACTGTACAGTAAAGAGTCCAATAAAATGAATGCAAAAGCATATAGCATGATAAAGAATAAGGCAGAGGACACACGCACACGCATGCACACACGGGCTGATGACAGAGGCTGGGTCTGTTAGAGGATAGGCTGGTGTGTTCTGCTGCAGTGGGGCACAGCCCTGCTCCTTTATTCATTTGTCTATCTTTGGGTGCAGTTAACTACATGTAAACACCCTTGCTCCCACCGCACACACCGACACAAATAAATACACACTTCAAGACACACTCGCACAAACACACCGTGATTAGACACAAAATACGGTATCCCTTTGTCATCCTAGACATCTGGATCATTGAGAGAAATTAATCTCATACATCCTCAGTCACTGGCCTGTTCCTTCCAACCCTCCTCCACACTGTACAGGACAAACCCCCCTCTCTCTTACCGTCCAGTCCGAAGCAGGAGCCGATTTTCTGGGCGTAGTTGCAGAGCCCACCATCATAGGGAGGCTGCTTGTGCTGCTGCACCGTACTCCTCTCTCCCATCTCTTCTACACACTCACACACACACACGGTCCCGTCCCGGCACTGTTTCACTTCTTCCTTCCCCTTCTCCTCAATAATGCAGTCTTTTGCACGGACACACACACACACACGGAGGCACACACACACCAAGAGTCACACACAAGGCCAAATGCAGGCACACACACTCACACACAAACATGCAGACAGAAAAGTGCTGAGGCGGAGGGTCTTCATGCTGCTGAGTGTGAGCAGAAACCCTGTCCTGTTGTCAGACTAAGGAGAAGCCAGGGGATTAGGTTACTGCTGTGGTGCGATGCGTTCCCATTCAAAACCGACTCTGAGTCAGACAGATTCTGCTGCAGTGGAACAGGTAGGGAGAGCTTGCTGGTCCTTCCCAGAGGAAGGGTGGGGCTTTGAGGAAGAGGAGTGCAGGACTGGGGCTATGGGAAGGGAGACAAGAAGACATCCCTGACTATTATATTGCCGACCAGGGAAACATCTCCATACGCCTATAGCCGCGGGAAGTCGGGTGTTGTGGGTTCTGCAGCAAACCCTGAAAGATATTTTTTTAAACTATTTTCTTTATTTATATATATATATATATATATATATATATATATATATATATATATATATATATATCATTATATATAAACTCAGCAAAAATAAACTTCCTCTCACTGTCAACTGCGTTTATTTTCAGCAAACTTAACATAAACATCTGTATGAACATAACAAGAATCAACAACTGACATAAACTGAACAAGTACCACAGACATGTGACTAACAGAAATGTAATAATGTGTCCCTGAACAAAGGGGTGGGTCAAAAGAGACACACATAAATACACAGATACAGACAGAGTCAGACTCACAGCCATTTACTCCCAGGGTTTCTCTGGAATAGCTGACTCTGTATTGAAGGAGCTATTTGATCACCACATCCCTGATGTCTGTCTGGCTGCTTTACAGGCTATAATGTCCTGTTATTGGGGTTCGATGCAGCTTAGAGCTCTCAAGTTAGGCAGTCTCCAGTGGTATGCAGATGTGATTAGCATCGCTTAAAGCCTGTTCAGTGTTCAACCAACCAATCGTTATCAATGAACTTAACCTTGGCTCCCTAATTATGTTAGAAATTAAATAACAAAAATATAGTTGTTGCATAAGTATTGAGCTCCTGTAGTCAAAACATGCTAGATACACTTTAGACATCGATTACAGCTGTGAGTTTTCTTAAGTCTGTAAGAGCTTTGCACACCTAGATTTACCATTATTCTTTTAAAATTCTTCAAGCTCTGTCAAGATGTTGGGGATCATGGCAAGACAGACATTTTCAAGTCTTGCCATAGATTTTCAAGCAAATGTAAGTCAAAACTGTAACTTGGCCACTCACTGATTTGTTATTGGTACCAATCTAACAATCACTGCCCTTCTTTATGAGGCTTTCAAAAAGTTCCCTGTTCTTTGTAGTTTAATCTGTGCTTGAAATTCAATACTTGACTGAGGGACCTTACAGATGTTGTATATATGGGAGACAGAGGAAGGGTTAGTCATAAAAAAAATTATGTCAACCCCTATTATTTTGCACAGAGTGAGTCTATGTCATTTATGTGTTTTGTTAAGACACATTTTACTCCTGAACTCATTTAGGTTTGCCTTAACAAAGGGGCTGAATACTTATGCAATGATTATATTTAGTTAAGTATTTTGTGTAGATTATTGACAAATGACAATTAAATCAATTTGAATCCCATTTTGTAACACAAGAAATTGTGAAGAAATCCAAGGGGTCTGAATACTTTAGCAAGGGGCTGTACATACAGTGCGTTCAGAAAAAATAACTTTTTCCACATTTTGTTACGTTACAGCCTTAATCTAAAATGGATTAAATAACATTTAAAAACCCTCAGCAAACTACATAATGACAAAGAAAAAACAGTTTTTTTAGATAACAGTCATTTTGAATTGGTTGAAAATGCCCTAGCCTAGATAGAGAGACATAAGCTATTATACGCCTTATAATAAGTGATTATCAAGGCTCATACAGCACATGCTTGTAACTAAAGCATTACACCTGCAGACTCTGTCATATTTGAATTGAGATGTATCAGTGGTTACTTAAACCTGGAATATATGGGGTAAGTGACATGACTGTCCAAGAGAATCTAAATAGGTTGGATCAGGTTTGCAATAATAACTTCAATCAGACCCCCTCTCACCCAAAGTGTATGGGGGGGGAGAACTAGTGGGGATTAACAACTCCTGTCCTGTTGTAAATCAAGAGGTGACAATTTAGGTCTCCCTCTTCAAAATCACCAAAGGAATGTGCTTTGTCTCAACATACCTTTTTCCTTCTGAAACTCTAACACGTTCAAAAGCAACTACTGGAACAATGTTTCTACACTAAAACGTGGCGAATGATCAGAGGCGATCTATAGAAAATGAATGTAATTTTGTTTGTTATTTTGTCATGTCATTAAAAATGTTATGAAGGAAACACTGTAACATGGAAAGTATACCCACTACATGTACAACGTTCCATACTATGTGTTGTGCATGTAATATGAAAGATTCTGAAAGTGTTTTTGTTAAGGTAAGGATGTGATTTGAGAAACTATAAGAGAATTGTTTTACATAACTTTGTACAAGTGACAAGTCATGCCCCCGAGTGAGTTAAGAGAGCCTGTCAGCCTGACGGAACCGCCCCTTTCAAACAAACTGTATCAATTATGAGTAAAGACTTACCAGACCAGAAAAGTGTCAAGCTGCACATTTAAAGTGGTTTGAACTTTGAATCTCAACACAAGGAAGAGAAACTCACCTCCCGGACAATCACCTGATTGGCTAATTAGCTGTCCTAAGTAAAATACTCATGTCTGACACCTCTCCCACATCTGTGTGTGACTTTTCCCCAGCCCCTCTATCACCTAGGGCTGTGTATTACATTCCCCCAGCTACCACCACAACACATTCCTCCGTGAGCCTTGGCCGCGCCCCCCCAGCCGAGCTACCCCAGATGGGAGAGGAGAGGACACTGTCTGCAGTGAGGGAGATATGGGGGAGGAACAGTGTTGGTCTTGACCCTGAGCAGCGGGAACGGTTGTGGCAGTTACTGTTTGAATTCAGAAACAGCTTTGCGCTGAGTGAGGAAGAGGTGGGTCAGACTCATCTGGTGCAGCATGAGATCGAAACAGGTGATGCTCGGCCCATCAAGATGCGTCCCCGCCATATCCCGCTGGCACACCAGGAGGCAACAGACAAGGCTGCGTTGGAGATGAATCGGGCAGACTTCATCGAGCCGTCAGACAGCCCCTGGGCGGCACCAGTCGTCATGGTTCCTAAGAAGGATGGCAAGCTGAGATTCTGTACAGACTACAGGCAGCTGAATGAGGTAACCAGGAAGGATACCCCATACCATATATCGATGAGTCTCTGGACCTGGTTAGGGGGTCCTCCTGGTTCTCCCCACTAGACCTCTGCAGTGGCTACTGTCAGGTGCCCCAGAACCAAAACTGCGTTCTTCACTAACAGAGGACACTGGCAGTTCAAGGTCCTGTTCTTCGGCCTGTGCAACGCTCCAGCTACTTTTGAGCGTTTGATGGACAGGGTGCTGGATGGCTTCCACCGACAGGAGTTTCTGGTATACTTTTACAACGTCCTGGCCCACGGCAGCTCCTTCCAGTCAGCCTTGGGGGCGCTACAGCATGTGCTGGAGAGGGTGGCTGCCGCAGGCCTGAAGCTCCACCCCAAGAATTGCCACTTCATGAGGAGAGAGGTGTTCTTCTTGGGCGGGTATCAGAACCATGGAGGACAAAGTGGGGGCTGTCCGAGACTAGCCCACCCCCAACAACCAGCATCAGCTGGAGAGCTTCCTGGGACTGGCTTGTACTACAGGAGGTTTGTACGGGGCTTCTCAAGTATCGCTGCTCCCCTGAACCACCTGCCACCAAAGGACAAGGCCTTCACTTGGACAGTGTAGTGCGAGGAGGCCTTTAACACAATCAAACATGCCCTTTATCCTGGACACAAGCAATGTGGGCATGGGTGGGGTGCTGGGCCAGAGGGGGAGAGAGTGGTGGCGTACTTCAGCAAAACATTCAACAACATGAGCGCCGCTACTGTGTCACCTGGCGGGAGCTCCTGGCTGTTGTGGCTTCCATCAAACACTTCAAGTACTACCTGGGTGGCCTTCTCTTTACTGTAAGGACTGACCACTCTGCTCTCCAGTGGCTTATGTCTTTCAAAGAACCAGAGGGGCAGGTTGCACGCTGGTTATACGACTTCACAGTGGGGCACAGGGCAGGGGCACTCCACTCCAACGCCGGCGCCATGTCCCGTTGGCCCTGTACTGCAGACAGGTGCCGCCACTGTGAGCGGAGAGAGGGCCATGAGAGAGACGCTGTGGGCAGAGGAGGGGGTCTGTCCCACAGTGTGTCTGACAAGCGGACCTGTCTGCTGTGAGCTGCAGACTGTCGACGTGGCTGAATGGGGGCAGAAGAAGGGACGGGACACGGACCTACAGCCTGTGCCACAGTGGGTAGAGGTGCAGCTGAGACCACCGTGGGAAGAGGTGGCAGCGCTCTCACTCGCGACCAAAGGGTTGTGGTCAAAGTTTGAGAGACTGCGGTTGGCTGATAGCATGCTACAGCGGGCATGGAAGGAGCCAGCTATGGGAAAGGAGAGGTGGCAGGTGGTGGTCCCAAAAGCACTGTGGGAGGTTGTGCTCCAGATCACTCATGGGGAGGTGGGGACCAGACACTTTGGGGTCACAAAAACCCTCCGCAACCTCCGTCAGGGCTTTTACTGGGGCAGCACAGGAGGGATGTGGAGGACTTTTGCCACCGCTGTGACAACTGCACAGCGAGAAAGGGCCTTCCAGGCCGTTCTCATGCTCAGCTCCAACAGTTCCCAGTGGGGGCTCCTATGGAGAGGGTGGGAGTGGATGTAGTTGGGCCTTTCTCCACCAGAGACAGTGGAAACCGCTGGGTGCTCACGGCCATGGTCTATTTCACAAAATGGCCTGAGGCCAATGCTCTGCCTGACCAGGCGGCAGAAAGAATTGTTGACGCCAGCGGGTATGTTCAGCAGGTTTGGAGCTGCGGAGTCCATCAACAGCGACCAAGGCGGAAACTTCCTAGACAGAACACAGCAGATGGACTACAAAAGATTTGAACTGAAGCCTGGTCAACAGTTTGGAAGACTGTTATGCTCACAAGTATAGCACAAACACTCATATGAGGTTCAATCTTTCAAAGCACTGTGGACACGTCAATCGATATCCTCACTGTCATTGCTACAGAAAGCAAAAAATATATATTTTCATATAAGGCTCGTTGGTCTAGGGGTATGATTCTCACTTAGGGTGTGAGAGGTCCCGGGTTTAAATCCTGTATGAGCCCTTTTGCAGATCCTTTAACAATCTCAGACAAGCAGATCTTGGGCCACTGGTCGGAGAGCCAACTGCTACCTCTTGGGCGCAGGACGAGGTGGCTGAATGGTTTAGGCGATGGACTACTAATCTATTGTGATTTGCAATAGTTGGTTCAACGTCCCACAACATTTTTTCATTTAGAAAACCTCCAAAAGGTAGGAGCATATCTGACTTCCACGAAAAAGGATATTGATTCAAATGTAATACACTTGAAATGACATCCAGCCCCTAAAACTAGTGAATACCTCAAACTCTGCATTGGCAGGGAATGCCCCAATATGGACAGCCACTGGGTTGGGCCCTGCAGTGTCCTGGAGAGGGTAGGGGAGGTTGTGTACCGGTTGCAGCTTTCTCCCAGGGGGAGACTCAACACACACGTCACCAGTAAGGACTGACAGTCTCTTTGGATCCGATACAATTCAATTCAAGGGGCTTTATTGGCATGGGAAACATATGTTAACATTGCCAAAGCAAGGGAAGAAGATAATATACAAGAGTGAAATAAACAATTAAAAAGTCTCTTTGGATCCGATTCGTGTGGGCTTTGGTTGGAGTCTTTGACGCTGGTCCACTGCCATGAGCTGACAAAGTTTAATATAAAAAATCAGGAAGATTTAGGAACACACTTACCATGATCACTCATCAAAGTTCTTTTACTTCCGCCACACAGCTAGATTGGGGCGGCAGGGTAGCCAAGTGGTTAGAGCGTTGGACTAGTAACCGAAAGGTTGCACGTTAAAATCCCAGAGCTGACAAGGTACAAATATGTCGTTCTGCCTCTGAACAGGCAGTTAACCCACTGTTCCTAGGATGTCATTGAAAATAAGAATTTGTTCTTAACTGACTTGCCTAGTTAAATAAAGGTAAAATGAAACAGAGGACTTGGTCACAAATGTCGGTAGCACCCGGATGCCTGCCCTTTTAAATCCAGGGATCCATCCTGGGAGAGGCATCGTGCGGACCTGTGCGAAGTTATTGGCATAGTGGATGATTCGCTGAATGTCCTTGTAGGACAGCACCCGTTTGCTGGCGAGACGACCTCCACACCGCTTCTTCCTTTGAGCCACACCATGTTCCCAGAACATAGACATATCTGATATTGAGCAAATCCGAGATGGTAGCCAATCAGTCTGTCCGTTTTTTTGTGTGATCCTTGAGATTTTGAGAGTTTTCATGTTTTAATGACCCTGATCCTGCTTACAGAAGTAAATATTTTTGATGTGAATGTGGACGCTGTATATAACAACTATGATTTTTAGATCTCAGTCTCTATTGACCAATCTTACCGAGTGGTTCCCATGATGAATTTGACGCTATGCGACCCAAGGCTGGAGACTTTCTTCAGCAAAGATGGCTGACAAAATTACTAGGATGGATGCAAATGTAAGTGATTATAACGTCATAACGAATCATGCAGAAAATGTACAGTTGACAGGAATATGTTAGTTAATGTAGAGACAAACGATTATGCATATATTTTAATCATAAAGTTAATTTATGAAAATCATGATTTAGCTAGCTAGCTGACTAATTAACATAAGCCAGATAGCTGGCTAGCTTTATGGGTGTTGTGACATGAGTACGAAATTGTAATTCTGGTTGTTTAATGTTTTAGGGAATCCTGAAACAACCAGCAAACCAGGCTTGTGAAACAGTGGATGTAAAGAATCTAGCTAGCTCAAGCATTTACTGCAAATTGATTGTACAAATGTGTATGCTTGCTTTGCTGATATTTGCCATGCAGATAGATGAAATAACGTAACTAGCTATGTTCTTGCTTATTGTGCCGTGGAGGATAAAAATACCGGTATGACTGTGTGTCTAGCCAATCTGTGTATTTATTTGTACCTTTATTTAGCTAGGCAAGTCAGTTAAAGAACAAACTCTTATTTTCATTGACGGCCTAGGAACAATGGGTTAACTGCCTTGATAAGGAGTAGAACGACAGATGTTTAACTTGTCAGCTCAAGGAATTGATCTTGCAACCTTTCGGTTACTAGTCCTCTAACCACTAGGCTACCTGCCGTGTATGGACCTAAACATTCGGTATACATATTAGTTCAGAACCTAGCTATGAACCTCAGCTATCACAGCCAGTTGTATCAATTCAAAAACAGGCAACGACATTAAAGAAGCCTGTGGATTGAGTAGAATATGTTACTTTGTGCCAAGGAAGCAAGTTGTATATACAGTTGAAGTCGGAAGTTTACATACACCTTAGCCAAATACATTTCAACTCAGTTTTTCACAATTCCTGACATTTAATCCTAGTAAAAATTCCCTGTCTTAGGTCAGTTAGGATCACCACTTTATTTTAAGAATGTGAAACGTCAGAATAATAGGAGAGAAAATCATTTATTTCAGCTTTTATTTATTTTGTAGTATTTGGTAGCATTGCCTTTAAATTGTTTAACTTGGGTCCATTTGGAAGACCCATTTGCGACCAAGCTTTAACTTCCTGACTGATGTCTTGAGATGTTGCTTCAATATATCCACATCATTTTCCTCCCTCATGACGGCATCTATTTTGTGAAGTGCACCAGTCTCTCGTGCAGCAAAGCACCCGCACAACATGATCCTGCCACCCCCATGCTTCACGGTTGGAATGGTGTTCTTCGGCTTGCAAGCCTCCCCCTTTTGTGGCCAAACAGTTATATTTTTGTATTATTAGAGCAGAGGACATTTCTCCAAAATGTACGATCTTTGTCCCCATGTGCAGTTGCAAACCGTAGTCAGAATTTTTTTATGGCGGTTTTGGAGCAGTGGCTTCTTCCTTGCTGAGTGGCTTTTCAGGTTATGTCGATATAGGACTCGTTTTACTGTGGATATAGATACTTTTGTACTTGTTTCCTCCAGCATCTTCACAAGGTCCTTTGCTGTTGTTCTGGGATTGATTTGCACTTTTCGCACCAAAGTACGTTCATCTCTAGGAGACAGAATGCATCTACTTCCTGAGCGGTATAACGGCTATGTGGTCCCATGGTGTTTATACTTGCGTACTATTGGTTGTACAGATACCTTCAGGCGTTTGGAAATTGCTCCCAAGGATGAACCAGACTTGTGTAGATCTACAAAAAGAAATTGAGGTCTTGGCTGATTTTTGTTGGCGGTTGGTGGGACACAATGCAGATAACCCGGTTAGCCAATGTGCTGGAGCACTGGTTGGTCGGGCCAATTGAGGTAGTATGTACATGAATGTATAGTTAAAGAGACTATGCAAATAAGATAAACAGAAAGTAGCGGCAGCGTAAAAGAGGGGTTGGGAGGGGGGCACACAATGCAAATAGTCCAGGTAAAGATTTGGTTCCTGTTCAGGAGTCTTATGGCTTGGGGGTAAAAACTGTTGAGAAGCCTTTTTGTCCTAGACTTGGCACTCCGGTACCGCTTGCCATGCGGTAGTAGAGAGAACAGTCTATGACTGGGGTGGCTGGGGTCTTTGACAATTTGCAGGGCCTTCCTCTGACACCACCTGGTGTAGAGGTCCTGGATGGCAGGCAGCTTTGCCCCAGTGATGTATTGGGCCGTATGCACTACCCTCTGAAGTGCCTTGCGGTCGGAGGCCGAGCAGTTGCCGTACCAGGCAGTGATGCAACCGGTCAGGATCCTCTCGATGTTGCAGCTGTAGAACCTTTTGAGGATCTCAGGACCCATGTCAAATCTTTTTAGTTTCCTGAGCGGGAATATGCTTTGTCGTGCCCTCTTCACAAATGTCTTGGTGTGTTTGGACCATTCTAGTTTGTTGTTGATGTGGACACCAAGGAATTTTAAGCTCTCAACCTGCTCCATTACAGACCCGTCGATGAGAATGGGGACATGCTCAGTGCTCCTTTTCCTGTAGTCCACAATCATCTCCTTAGTCTTGGTTACGTTGAGGGATAGGTTGATATTCTGGCACCACCGGGCCAGGTCTCTGACCTCCTCCCAAAAGGCTGTCTCGTCGTTATCGGTGATCAGGCCTACCACTGTTGTGTCGTCAGAAAACTTAATGATGGTGTTGGAGTCGTGCCTGGCCATGCAGTCGTGGGTGACCAGGGAGCACAGGAGGGGACTGAACACGCACCCCTGGGGAGCTCCAGTGTTGAGGATCAGCGTGGCAGATTTGTTGCTACCTACCCTCAGCACCTTGGGGCGGCCTGTCAGGAAGTCCAGGATCCAGTTGCAGAGGGAGGTGTTTAGTCCCAGGTTCCTTAGCTTAGTGACGAGCTTTGAGGGTACAATGGTGTTGAATGCTGAGCTGTACTCAATGAATAGCATTTTCACATAGGTGTTCATTTTGTCCAGGTGGGAAAGGGCAGTGTGGAGGGCAATAGAGATGGCAACATCTGTGGATCTGTTTGGAAGGTATGCAAATTGGAGTGGGTCTAGGGTTTCTGGGATAATGTTGTTGATGTGAGCCATTACCAGCCTTTCAAAGTACTTCATGGCTACGGACGTGAGTGCTACGGGTCTGTAGTCATTTAGGCAGGTTGCCTTTGTGTTCTTGGGCACAGGGACTATGGTGGTCTGCTTGAAGCATGTTTGTATTTAGACTCAATCAGGGACATGTTGAAAATGTCAGTGAAGACACCTGCCAGTTGGTCAGCACAACTATGGCTGGGGTATGTACGTACAGCCACTGTGGGGACGACGTCCTCAATGCACTTATTGATATAGCCAGTGACTGATGTGGTGTATTCCTCAATGTTATCAGAATAATCCCAGAACAAGTTCCAGTCTGTGATAGCAAAACAGTCCTGTTGTTTAGCATCCGCTTCATCTGACCATTTTGTTATAGACCGAGTCACTGGTGCTTCCTGCTTTAATTTTTGCTTGTAAGCAGGAATCAGGAGGATAGAGTTTTGGTCGGATTTACCAAATAGAGGGCGAGGGAGAGCTTTGTACACATCTCTGTGTGTGGAGTACAGGTGATCTAGATTTTTTCCCCCTCTGGTTGCACATTTAACATGTTGATAGAGATTTGGTAGAGCTGATTTAAGTTTCCCTGCATTAAAGTCTCCGGCCACAAGGAGCGCCCCCTCCGGGTGAGTGGTTTCCTGTTTGCTTTTTTCCTTATACAGCTGGCTGAGTGCGGTCTTAGTGCCGGCATCTGTCTGTGGTGGTAAATAAACAGCCACAAAAAGTATAGCTGAGAACTCTCTAGGGAAGTAGTGTGGCTTGCTATTTATCACAATCTAGAGACTTCCTTAGATTTCGTGCACCAGCTGTTGTTTACAAATATGCACAGACCGTCCCCTCTGGGCGGACTGTGCTGTTCGATCCTGCCGGTGCAGCGTGTATCCTGCTAGCTGAATATCCATGTCGTCATTCAGCCATGATTCCGTGAAACAGGATATTACAGTTTTTGATGTTCCGTTGGTAGGATATTCGTGATCGTACCTCGTCTAGTTTATTGTCCAATGATTGCACGTTGGCGAGTAATATTGACGGTAACGGCAGCTTTCCTAGTTGTCTTCTACGGGTCCGGACGAGACATCCGGCTCTTCTTCCTCTGCGTCGCTTCCTTTTGCGAATAATTGGGATGTCTGCCCTGTGAGGTGTTTGGCGAATATCGTGTGAGTCCTGCTTGCTGCTGTTGTTGTTGAGTGATCGCTGTCCTGATATCTAGAAACTATTTTCTGCCGTAAGATACGGTTGCAGAAACATTATGTCCAAAATCATTTACAAATATCGCAAAAAAAACACATAATAGCACAATTGGTTAGGAGACCGTAAAACGGCAGCCATCTCCTCCGGCGCCATCATCATTCATCATCACGTTCATTACTATGGGACAGCTGGAGATTTTTTCAATATACAAATTCAGTCTTGCAAATGTCGGAAATACAGACAGCAAGGTTTATTTAAATCTCCGCTGTTGAAAACTAAATGTTAGTCTAAAAGACATGTGAGATAATGTCTAGATGCTTTTATAGTGGAGATCAAGTTAATAATTTGCCTGGCTGGGCTAATGAGACAGTGGATTGCGTAGTCAGATGGAACAGAGTAAATAGGCATTTTAACGTCATATATTTAGCTGGTGGTAACTTGCGGAATAGACACCGGCCGGAATGCGCTTTTAAGCATTCAGGATTAGACCCAGCCATTGTATAAGATGGCACATTCCACACTCGATAGATGCACAAATAAAGGGCCAGATGCGCAATTAAAGGGGAATTACAGTTTTCTTCTAGACATGGACTCAGAACATCCAATTTCATTGTTTAACTATGAACAATTGTAATTTTGAGAGTGAAAAACTAAACAAATCTAAAACTAGGAAAAATAAACTGAGAACATCATTTGGGAAATTTTAAAACAGGATTTGGGGGAAAATCACAGGTTTGGTCCGGTGTCCAAGGATATGACGCACCAAAACTCAACAAAGATATAACAAACAATTATCTTTATTAAATACACAATTTCATGGACAGCATGCATGAAATGCTAGGCAACCTACTACATTTCTGCAGTCTCTGTAACCCAATCAGGAGTGCTGCAAGACCCCAAGAAGGTGTCAGGCACACAGGCTATTAAGTGCAATAATGTGCTAAAATAATTTTCTGAAACGACGTTGGAGGCGGCTTATGGTAGAGAAATGAACATTAAATAATCTGGCTAAAGCTCTGGTGGACATTCCTGCAGTCAGTTTGCTAATTGCATGCTCCCTCAAAACTTCAGACATCTGTGACATTGTTTTGTGACAACTGCACATTTTATTGGCCTTTTATTGGCAGCAGCACAAGGTGCACCTGTGTAATGATCATGCTGTTTAATCAGTTTCTTGATTTGCCACACCTGTCAGGTTGATGGATTATCTTGGCAAAGGAGAAATCCTCACAAACAGGCTGTAAACAAATTTGTGCACAACATTTGAGAGAAAAATGTTTTGTGCATATGGAAAATGTCTGGGATCTTTTATTTCAGCTCATGAAACATGGGACCAACACTTTACATGTTGCGCTCATATTTGTGTTCAGCAAATAAAGGAACATCATATTAGTTGCCCCGAGGCAGATGAACACTTTGTCCACTGTTCACTAACCTTGTGGCGATGCGGGTCACAAACTTCCCCTCATGGGCCTTTGTTTAAGCAGGTAAGAGAGCATTCTTTTTTTTCGTTTCCAGACATCCCAGTAGTGACACAATTTTTGTGCCACACCCAGAAACATTTTGCGGTCATTTTCTGTCCAAGCTAGAGGAAAGTGTCAGAGCACACCCTTTCCTCTCCATGTTCCGGAAAGAGCTCGGTCATAATCAATTCAGTGTCAGTTATGATTAAAACCACACACACCCCATCATAGGGCAGACACTCCTGCAGAGCGCCTCCCAAAGGAACAGCAGAGGAGCAGGGAGGAGACAGTTCCGCCTACAATACGGCTTCCTCACCAGGGCACGACTTGTAAACTTGACCTTGCCCTTGTAAATCATTGCAGGCGGAGGCGTATCACGTTATTCTCTTATCCTACTAGAGAAAAGAGGAATTGTTTTTTTCCCACTTTTTTTATGGACACCCAAAGGAGTAAAATTCTAACTGCCCCAGTGGCTTTCCATAGCCCCTTAACACACACCGTGGCACACTCTGTGTCTATTGTGTTGACAGGTTAAGATTTTTTGGGGTGCCAACCTGTCACTTAATAATTTGAAATGTTTTGCTATTTTTATATAGGGGAAAAAAACAAAAACTGAGGGGTAGAAAGTTTGCCCCCCAACCCGTCCGTCCGTCCGTCCGTCGGTCCGTCAAGGAACCGGGTACTGATTGCACCTTGCAATATGATGGGTATACCGTTTCTGCGCTGGCTCCCTGCACTAACAGTAGTATTTCTGTTGGAGTTTCCTTTCCATATTTGAATGCTTCTTTCTCCTGAACATGCTAATAAAGAAGTTCCATTTTCTTCAGACTATTATATTGCAAATACACTCTTAGAAAAAAAGGTTCTATATAGAACCAAAAAGGGTTCTATTGCTTGCTTCATATATGGAACCCCTAAAAGTTCTATATAGACCAGAACCCTAGGCGTTCTTCTTCATTGAACCAAATACAGAACTCTAAAGGTTATTTTTCACTGAACCAAATGGTTCCAAATAATGTTAGCTAACAAACCTTTGTACATTGCTCTGTTCCGTACACTTGACCTTATTTTAGCGCCCAAAAAATATAATACTTCCAGGGCAACTGTAATATGAGTGCCATTTTAAAGCACAATTTATACCCTGACGAGGTCTTTATGGTCTTTTTTTTAAATGGCAGGTGGGGAAGCGAAAGCTACTGCGTGATAGTGAAAGGGGGAGATATGTTGTGTGGGGAAACTCGAACTTATCACCTCTAAAATAAAAATTAAACACTATAAAGAGTTTATATAATGTCTCATTACAAACCTATTTGTAATGTTTATGACACATTTTAATAGGGTTTTTAGGGCGGCGCTAAATTTATCTTCACAAATAAACTGCTGCTGTCACGTTTTTTGAGAGTCATGATGGCTCGCAGTGATGATACAAAAATTAGCAATTGATTGAATTAACTATTGATGAGCTCATGAGTAATTCACTTTACACTCAACATTGATCATTCTTGTTTTTATTTTGTGAGAGAGGCGCTACCTCTGGTGGAAAGAGGCAGTCTGTCAGCGTCAACTTTTCTCTAATACTATTGGTCCATTACCATGTCAATCAACACTGAATAGAAACTTAGTTCACCCCGGATTTTGATGCCAACACAGTTGCTACAGTCCCATTAGTTTTTCATTGCAGCCTTGTTTGCCCAAAATATGTATGGAACAGTGTTAGTCACTGGTACACCCCGCAAATAATGATGGGTTAAAAATGAACAAATTTGGTTCTATGGTTACCTAACACTGGGTAAATATTGGACAGAACATATGCTGGTTTATTTTTACCCAGCTAGTTGGGTATTTTTTACTCTCATGCTGGGTTACCCTAGCATCTGGGTATTTTTGAAGGTAATACTTTCAGGGGAATGGCTTATTAGGGGCATGGCTTTCACTGAAAATTAAATGGTTCTTGTTTTTTTTTGCATTTTACACATTTTCCTATAATATTACAATTACTTATTACATATTATAAGAAGATGCACCACCATATTGTATCACAACAATGGGATTTCCATAGACTCATATTACTCGGCTCCCGAGTGGCGCAGCGATCTAAGGCACTGCATCTCAGTGCAAGAGGTGTCACTACAGTCCCTGGTTTGAATTCAGGCTATATCACATCCGTGATTGGGAGTCTCATTTGGGCGGTGCACAATTGGCCCAGCGTCATCCAGGTTTGGCCGGGGTAGGCCTTCATTGTAAATAAGAATTTGTTCTTAACTGACTTGCCTAGTTAAATAAAGGTTAACAAAATAACTCATACACTTCTGAGTTTTTCGATGTATAGACATTCCGGATTTCCAAAAGGACAGTCCAATGGCCCTCCATGGGCGTTGCATGCTTTTATATACGTCTGTATATTGTCCAGGAGCCCCCGGCACAGGATTTACCACCTTAGGTGGGTCATAAATACCCCTTCCCACAACCATTTGTTTTACTGTGGTCTTTATCAGGAACGATTTTAAGAATGGTAAGACGCAACAAAAACGATTCCCATGCCCACCAGTGGAACACCTACCAGTGGAACACCTACCATTTTCCCAAAGTTAAGTCCAGCCCAAGCGTGGGTATCAAATCCAGCATTGTCCTTTACTTCTTGTCGTAATCCTTTCAGTTTGGTCATAGCCTCCGTAAATGATCCATCTGGGGCCATGTTGTTGGGAATGAAGGTGCAACATTTTTCTCCGAACATTATACAAACTCCACCTTTCTCAGCTGAGAGCCAATTCAAAACCTGCCTGTTCTGCCATGCCATTTTGATAGTGGCCTGTACCTGTTCTCCCAAAGCTGTCAATGCAGAGTCGGTATAGTTAATGAATCTTTGCTGGTTATGGTAAATGTAATTTACCCATTCTTGGTTATTTTTTGGTGATATCCAAGGGAACATTGATTCAAATCCCAATTTTACCTCATCTCTTGCTTTGTATTCATTAGGAATTCCTCTAGGCTGTCCTATTGCATCTAAATATACTTTTGGATCAGATTCATAGGCTCTTTTTACTCAAAGTTGTACAGCCTGCTCTTGTTGAGGTTTTATAATGGTCACCTATTGTATTGCTCTAACCAGAGTCCAGAGTCCAGCCCATTTCTTTGGTAAGACTATTGAGTTTGTTCTTTCCACACATCTAGAAACTGTCTGCTATACCTCTGTTTTGGTTTTTCAACATTGATAGGGACGGTGCTACTTTAGTTATATTTCCGCATCGTCCACTTAATAGCAAAAATCATTCCTTTTTCATAAAATTTGCGAACTCATGCAGTTTCCAGTACCCAAATTGTTTTGCATTCTACTGCAGTATTCCCTACATCTACTCCACTATCTTCATGACTAAAGAAGCATTCCTATTTTCCTTTTACCACAGTACGTCTTTCATTCTGGGGTACATCTAATTCTGTTCTGATGTGATACGCGGCACATTCACTTTCTCCCAAAATGGTTTTGTTTAGTGCAATCCTCCCTTTAGTACTGCCTAATGCTATCCTGCATTCTATATTACACAGGGAAGCTTTACCCTTAATTACATCTGTAATTTTTCAATTTTACACAATCCTCAAACGTTGCAGGTTCAGGTACTATTAATAGATCATGGGGGATTTACTACACAGTATACAATTATCCATTCTATGTTTTGGGGCCGTATATTGAGCCCACTTATACCAGCCATTTTCTGTTGCTTTCCTCAATTTTTGGTCAGTGTTTTGATTCTGAGGTAGTTTCTGCATTATGTCTACCCCATTCAGTACCCAATGTCCAGATTTTCTGCAACACATCACTTTCTTGTGGTTTTACTGTTGTCATAGTCAGTGTATTAGTGCTAGAGGGAGGTGCTTGGGTTGTCATTGTCGAATTTACTGATTTTGTACCTCGTCTTGGTCTTGTTAAAGTCTCTAGGGCGGGGTCAAGCTGGATAACCGTTACACTATTTCCTGGCCCTTTTTTATCGTTAATTATTCTTACAATGTGTTCCTTACCTTCCTTTTGGTCAAATCTTTTCATAGTAATTTGCCAATCATTTTTTCCTTTGTTTACTTTTAGGTCACATCCCTTTGAATCCCAGATGGCTTCTCTCATCGTTGGATGATGAGTCCATCCACAGAGCGCTATTTCGAGCAAAGTTTCACTTCACCTGATTGAGAAGGATTTTCAGATTTCTGCTCCTGTCATTAATTGGGCGGGAATAAAAAAACACTAATCCTATTCTTTTTCAACAGAGAATTAGAAAAAAAATGTGTTTTCTTATCCTACTTTTGGCGTACTGTATGATTGTAGGTGTATCTGTTACCATTTTTCCTAGGTTTGCCACTGTTGCTGTCGAGGCCATTCCACCACTTTTCAGTTGTTCTGGTTTCCACTTTCTATTGGGGAGACCAGGTGAGGGCCGAGAAGTCGATGGTAGGGAAGTCTCCTCCCCCTTCTCCTGTCATTGTTTTTTTTGCCCTTGGACAGCGCCTCCGTCAGAGGTGTCTGCCAGAGTAGGTATGTCATCAGAAGTAACAGGCATGTCACTCCTCCCCATCTCTTGACTCCCCGGATCTTCAGCAGGGAGTGTCTGTTGGCTACTGGGATTTGCGCTTTGGTCTTCTTCTCCGTCTGTTTCCTCCAGGCTCCTGCCTGGTGTATCAGCATCCTCTCCTCCCTTTCCTTCCAGGCTCCTGCTTGTTGTATCAGTATCCTCTCCTTCCACATGGCTCGATGGTCAATCACCGGTCCCCTTCGGAACTCTGGTGCAGTGGTTTAGATGGTACCACATGGTGCTCCCCTCTCCCTGCACGACTGTTGGTGTGGCTGAGAACACCTTGTAGGGACCCTTTCGCCTCGGTCCCTGGTTCCACAGCCCTCGGTTGGTTCCCTTCTGGCGCTGGAATACTGCTTTTTTCCTGTTAAAAAAATAACCTCATAGTATAGTGGTTAATTGCATGATGTATTCTCTTAACTTCATTTCTTGCTGTTCTAATGGAGGTCCATCATATGGTCCCCTTAGTACAGGTACAGGCATGGGTCGACCCGTAAGCATTTCATGCAGTGTTAAATGCATTGTTCTGTTAACTTCCATGCGATAATGCATTAGTGCTAATGAGAGTGCATCTACCCAATTCAGTCTTGTGGTTGCACATATCTTGTTAATTTTTGCTTTCATTGTACCGTTCGCCCTTTCCACCAATCCTTGCAATTTGCCAATGGTACACACACCCCAGCCTTTGCTTAGTTCTAAGCTGCTGAATTACTTGTTTTAACGTTTTTTGTATAAACGCTGAACCATTGTCTGAGCTTATTTCTGTTGGAAATCTTGGCATTACTTCTCTTGTTAGAAATGTAATCCTTTTCATTTCATGTTAATTTTTTTCATCATTGGTCCCAGATCTTTTGCATCATCCTTTATTGACGAACAATTTTACGTGAGGTTCAGCACCTGGTATTTGGAACCATTTAAAAAAATATATATATATATATATATATTAACCTAAATCATCCTGTGTGTTAAGGTTTTCTTCCAGTGAATGAGAGGCGGACCAAAATGCAGCGTGGTTTTTTCGATACATGTTTAATAAAAAATAAACATGAACAATACAAAACAAGAAACGTGACGTGAAAACCTAAACAGCCTATCTGGTGCAAACAAACACAGAGACAGGAACAATCACCCACGAAACACAAAGAATATGGCTGCCTAAATATGGTTCCCAATCAGAGACAACGATTGAGAACCACTCCAGACAGCCATAGACTATTCTAGATAACCCCACTATACCACAATCCCAATTCCTACAAAAACCCCAAGACAAAACACACCACATAATAAACCCATGTCACACCCTGGCCTGACCAAAATAATAAAGAAAACACAAAATACTAAGACCAGGGCGTGACACTGTGCTTCCATTGCTGCTCCTTATTTTCCTGTAATTAGACACTGTGACTCAATTGGGGCTGGTTTACCAAACGCCAACATCAACCACAGTTGTTCTAACCTAGGATCCTGATATGGGTCCTATTGTAACGTACAATGGGATTCTAACTGTGGTTTTCTTGCTTGTGGAACCTGAGCCTTCATTAACTTTCCCCATTTATCCATGACCTGTTTTACTGATTTACTATGTTCTCTATCCAGTACACACTGTCTATTTGTTCCCTATGTATCAACATTTGTGTAGATGTGCCTACTTGCTCTGTTAGCACCCCGTCCGGGGTACGTTTCATTTGTATACCCATTCTACACAGAGCACCTCTAACCTAATAGATTTACTGGAGTGTGTTCTGATACTAATATTGATATGTGAGTAGAACCACAAACCCGCTGCTAGATTTACTGGAGCTGTATTAGCTGCGTTGGTACCGAGAATCCTACTGTTTTGGCATATTTGCCTGACATGGGGATGTAAGGGGCAAAATTTGGACTTACACATGAGTAAGTTACCCCAGTATCTACCATCATTGGTGTGCCTCTGTTATTTATCTGAACCTGCAGCATTGGTTCTTTATCAACCTGTACTGTTATTGTTACCAGCTGACCCTCCCCTTCAAGATTCTCTGGGCACGCCCAGTAACCTTGATTTGGTCCTCCTCGGGGGTTCACTGGACCCTGAGGGACCTGTGCCTGAGACTGCTGCCATGGTGCTTCATTTGGGCTATTTCCTTGCCAATGTCCCTGGGCTGTCTCCCTAGGCAATCCCGGGTTCACAGAGCAATTTCCCCTTGAGTGTCCTGGTTGATTGCATCCCCAGCGTACCCCAGGTGGTCCTCTTGGACTTCTGCCTTGTGGGTATTGCTGTTGCTGCCCTTGATATTTTTGGGCCTGTTTCTATTATTTTTATTCTTCCAATTTTTGGGGTGCTGTGTGTACACATTAACCACTGGTGGGGCAGGTGGTCCCTGGCTCTGCTGCTGTTGTGGTGGTTGTATGCCTCCCTGGGTGACCGGTTCCATGGTGCCTGTTTCAGCGGCAGGTGGTGTGGTCAGTGGGGCTTGAGATATCTTTTTGTCCTTTTTTGTCAGTTCATCCAGCTGTAATTGTGACAGCTTCCTTTGTGCATCCCTTCCCTGGTCTATCAGTCTTGTTCATCTTTTCGGTACTTCTGTACTGCATGTATGACGTGGTCACAGAATTCCTTGTGTGACTTTGATGTCAGTCCCACTACATCCTCTAGTCCGCTCTTGACTGGCATTGGCATTGCATCCACCAGGGATGTTCAAAACAGCACGGTTATTAGTGGGTCCCCTTCTGGGTTTCTCTGTTTCTTGTCGCAATCTCTTCAGTTGTTCATGTAATTATCTTGCCGGGTTTTCTTTATCCACCAGTGGCTCCCCCTTCAGTGCTTTCGGGTCTATCTCGGCCGGGTATTTCTGCTTAGAGTCCAGGCCATCCAGGTCCTGGGATCCCCATGGCAGTGTCCCTGTGTTCCCTTTTTCAGGATTGGACACTGTGCCTTGGATTTGTTTGGTTTTCTCAGTGTTTGCCTAGAACCACTCCTTGGTTCTGTTTTTTTTTCTAGATTTTTCTGTAGCTCTGCACTTTATTCCTCCACCATAGAACCCCTTCTCTGTTCTTTCTCCCTATTTTTCCAGCTGTTTTTCCACAGTTTTATTTTCTTCCTCGTGTATTGAGCTTCTCAATTCCCTCAATTCCTCCTGTTCCTGTTCACTATCCTCCTCCCATTCCTCATCCTGATGATAATAGTCATTTTCCTGATTCTCCAATCTTTACATTTCCCTCAGGCCTCCATAGCAATCCATTTCCAAACCCTGCCTTTCCCTTTCTCTCTCCCCCGTTGGTGTGAACATCTGGGGTACTCCACTATTCTCATTCAGTTTTATTTCCACCGTTCCTGTTACTTGGGGATATTGCCCTCCTTCCTTGTAGGGTGGAGGAGCAATCACCCAGGTGTTTTTTCCTACCTTGTCTTTCTATTGTATTACTTCATTGGCCATGCTTTTTCTCCAGCCCTTTCCTTCTTCCCAAAACATTCTCAATACTTCCCTTTCTCTCTTTTTTCTTTATTTTTCTACTTTTCTGTTTTATAACTTTCTATTACTGTATCCATCTCCTCACACACTGAGACATCAAATGTTCCCTCCTTTGGCCATTTTGTTACCATCTTTTTAGTTCTCTTTTTCCATTTTTCAGTTTTCCTCAATTTCCTCCATAGATAACGGGAATCCTTTTCCCAACATATTTACTGGTGTTCCTTCCATTTCCATCACCGGTATAATGGGCTTCCTGATGCTAGCCTTAAATGTGGTTCTGTTCTTAAGTTAGGGTGTACTAACTCTATTTCTGGATTTTTATTTATCTTCCTGTCACTTATTTCCCTCTAGCTTCCTTCAACTAATACTCCTTATTTTGGTTAATGATCTTAACTGGGATTTTTATATTTACTATTTAATGATTGTCTTTTTCTTTGTATATCTTCATATTCTAACCATTTTCAACAATGCATTCCTATCTCCTGTTTCTTTAAATATTTGAATTATCATTTGCCCCTGTGTTTCTTGTGTCATTCACTTTGGTTTTAATAATCTCTTTCTCCCGTTCTTATACAGTTGAAGTCGAAAGATTACATACAGTTAGGTTGGCGTCATTAAAACTCGTTTTTCAACCACTCCACACATTTCTTGTTAACAAACTATAGTTTTGGAAAGTCGGTTAGGACATCTACTTTGTGCATGACACAAGTCATTTTTACAACATTTGTTTACAGACAGATTATTTCACTTATAATTCACAGTATCACAATTCCAGTGGGTCAGAAGTTTACATACACCAAGTTGACTGTGCCTTTAAAAAGCTTGGAAAATTCCAGAAAATAATGTTGTGGCTTTGGAATCTTCTGATAGGCTAATTTACTTAATTTGGGTCAATTGGAGGTGTACTTGTGGATTTATTTTAAGGCCTACCTTCAAACTACGTGCCTCTTTGTTTGACATCGTGGTGAAATAAAATGAAATCAGCCAAGACCTCAAAAGACCTCCACAAGTCTGGTTCATCCTTGGGAGCAATTTTCAAAAGCCTGTAGGTACCAAGTTCATCTGTACAAACAATAGTACGCAAGTATAAACACCATGGGACAACGCAGCCGTTATACCGCTCAGGTCTGTCTCCTAAATATGAACGTACTTGGTGCGAAAAGTGACAATCAATCCCAGAACAACAGCAAAGTACCCTGTGAAGATGCTGGAAGAAACCGGTACAAAAGTATCTATATCCACAGTAAAACGAGTCTTATATCGACATTACCTGAAAGGCCGCTCAGCAAGGAAGAAGCCACTGCTCCAAAACCGCCATAAAAAAGCCAGACTACGGTTTGCAACTGCACATGGGAACAAAGATTGTACCTTTTGAAGAAATTTCCTCTGGTCTGATGAAACAAAAATAGAACTGTTTGGCCATAATGACCATTGTTATGTTTAGAGGAAAAAGGGGGAGGCTTGCAAGCCAAAAAACACCATCCCAACCATGAAGCATGGGGGTGGCAGCATCATGTTGTGGGGGTGCTTTGCTGCAGGAGGGACTGGTGCACTTCACAAAATAGATGGCATCATGAGGTAGGAAAATGGTGGATATATTAAAGCAACATCTCAAGACATCAGTCAGGAAGTTAAAACTTGGTTGCAAATGGGTCTTCCAAATGGACAATGACCCTAAGCATACATTCAAAGTTCCTAAGCATACATTCAAAGTTGTGGCAAAATGGCTTTAAGGACAACAAAGTCAAGGTATTGGAGTGGCCATCACAAAGCCATTACTTCAATCCTATAGAACATTTGTGGGCAGAACTGAAAAAGCATGTGTGAGCAAGGAGGCCTACAAACCTGACTCAGTTACACCAGCTCTGTCAGGAGGAATGGGCCAAAATTCACCCAACTTATTTTGGGAAGCTTGTGGAAGGCTACCTGAAACATTTGACCTAAGTTAAACAATTTAAAGGCAATGCTACCAAATACTTATTGAGTGTATGTAAACTTCTGACCCACAGCGAATGTGATTAAATAAATAAAAGCTGAAATAAATAATTCTCTCTACTATTATTCTGACATTTCACATTCTTAAAATAAAATGGTGATCCTAACTGACCTAAGACTGGGAATTTTTACTAGGATTAAATGTCAGGAATTGTGAAAAACTGAGTTTAAATGTATTTGGCTACGGTGTATGTAGACTCTGACTTCAACTGTATAAAGCAACAGATACCATTAATAAGAAGGGGTCTAGAAAGGTCTTATATGGTGAGCTACCGAGTGGCTAGGACAGGCAAGCCCCATACTTTTGTGGAGGACTTAATTCTTCCTGCTGCCTCGCATATGACTGGGACAATCCTGGGGGAAACGTTCAAAAAATATGCACAGACAATGTCTTCATCAAACAGCATTGTTTCACGACTCATCAGTGACATGGCAGGAGACGTTTTGAAATAATTACTGCTTCAAATACAAGCCAGTGAATTATATGCGTTACTGCTGGATGAGTAAACAGATGAGGCGGGCCTGGCACAGCTCTTGGTATATGTCCATTACTTTTATGGGGGTCAATTAAGGAAGACATCCTCTTCTGCAAACCACTGAAAACCAGGACAACATGAGAGGATATTTGTAAAGTATTGGACAGCTTTGTGACATCAAATGGACTTTGGGGGTCAAGATGTGTTGGTATCTGTACTGATGGCGCAAAAGCCATGACAGGGAGACATAGTGCAGTGGTAACGCATGTGCAAGCAGTTGCTCCCGACATCACTTGGGTACACTGCAGAATCCACCGAGAGGCTCTTGCTGCCAAGGGAATGCCTGACAGCTTGAAGTACATTTTGGACACTACAGTGAAAATGGTTAACTTCGTCAAAGCAAGGCCCCTGAACTCTCATGTATTTTCTGCATTATGCAATGATATAGGCAGCAATCATGTCACGCTTTTACAACATACAGAAGTACACTAGTTATCAAGGGGCAAAGTATTGACACGTTTTTTTTAAATTGAGAGACAAGCTTAAAGTTTTCTTTACTGACCTAAAGTTTCACTTGTCTGACCTCTTGTATGATGATGACATTTATCACAAGACTGGCCTATCTGGGTGATGTTTTTCTCGCCTGAATGGTCTTAATCTATGATTACAGGGATTCTCCGCAACTATATACAATGTGCGGGACAAAATTGAGGCTATGATTAAGAAGTTGGAGCTCTTTTCTGTCCGCATTAACAAGGACAACACGCAGGTATTTCCATCGTTGTATGATTTTTTTTAATGCAAATGAACTCAAGCTTACGGACAATGTCCGTAATGATATATAAGCACCTGAGTGAGCTGGGTGCGCAATTACACAGGTACTTTTTCGAAACGGACGACACAAACAACTGGATTCGTTATCCCTTTCATGACCCGCCTCCAGTCCACTTACCGATATCTGAACAAGAGAGCCTCATCGAAATTGCAACAAGCGGTTCTGTGAGAATTTAATCTAAGTTTCTTGCCTTGGCAAATTGCGCTATTAAGATGCTCATGGCCTTTGCAACCACGTACCTACAGCGGGGAGAACAAATATTTGATACACTGCCGATTTAGCAGGTTTTCCAACTTACAAAGCATGTAGAGGTCTGTAATTTTTATCATAGGTACACTTCAACTGTGAGAGACGGATTCTAAAACAAAAATCCAGAAACTCAAATTGTATGATTTTTAAGTAATTAATTAGCATTTTATTGCATGACATAAGTATTTGATCACCTACCAACCAGTAAGAATTCCAGCTCTCACAGACCTGTTAGTTTTTCTTTAAGAAGCCCTCCTGTTCTCCACTCATGACCTGTATATAACTGCACCTGTTTGAATTCGTTACCTGTATAAAAGACACCTGTCCACACACTCAATCAAACAGACTCCAACCTCTCCACAATGGCCAAGACCAGAGAGCTGTGTAAGGACATCAGGGATAAAATTGTAGACCTGCACAAGGCTGGGATGGGCTACAGGACAATAGGCAAGCAGCTTGGTGAGAAGGCAACAACTGTTGGCGCAATTATTAGAAAATGGAAGAAGTTCAAGATGACGGTCAATCACCCTCGGTCTGGGGCTCCATGCAAGATCTCACCTCGTGGGGCATCAATGATCATGAGGAAGTTGAGGGATCAGCCCAGAACTACACGGCAGGACCTGGTCAATGACCTGAAGAGAGCTGGGACCACAGTCTCAAAGAAAACCATTAGTAACACACTACACCGTCATGGATTAAAATCCTGCAGCGCACGCAAGGTCCCCCTGCTCAAGCCAGCGCATGTCCAGGCCCGTCTGAAGTTTGCCAATGACCATCTGGATGATCCAGAGGAGGAATGGGAGAAGGTCATGTGGTCTGGTGAGACAAAAATAAAGCTTTTTTGTCTAAACTCCACTCACTGTGTTTGGAGGAAGAAGAAGGATGAGAAAACCCCAAGAACACCATCTCAACCGGAAAGCATGGAGGTGGAAACATCATTCTTTGGGGATGCTTTTCTGCAAAGGGGACAGGACGACTGCACCATATTGAGGGGAGGATGGATGGGGCCATGTATCGCGAAATCTTGGCCAACAACCTCCTTCCCTCCGTAAGAGCATTGAAGATGGGTCATGGCTGGGTCTTCCAGCATGACAATGACCCGAAATACACAGCCAGGGCAACTAAGGAGTGGCTCCGTAAGAAGCATCTCAAGGTCCTGGAGTGGCCTAGCCATTCCCCAGATCTGAACCCAATAGACTATCTTTGGAGGGAGCTGAATGTCGGTATTGCCCAGCGACAGCCCCGAAACCTGAAGGATCTGGAGAAGGTCTGTATTGGAGGAGTGGGCCAAAATCCCTGCTGCAGTGTGTGTAAATCTGGTCAAGAACTACAGGAAACGTATGATCTCTGTAATTGCAAACAAAGGTTTCTGTACCAAATATTAAGTTCTGCTTTTCTGATGTATCAAATACTTATGGCATGCAATAAAATGCAAATTAATTACTTAAAAATCATACAATGTGATTTTCTGGATTTTTCCGTCTCTCACAGTTGAAGTGTACCTATGATAAAAATGACAGACCTCTACATGCTTTGTAAGTAGGAAAACATGCAAAATCGGCAGTGTATCAAATACTTGTTCTCCCCACTGTATGTGAGAGTTGATTCTTGATTGTGTGTGACAAAATTATATAAGACTGAGACTCTCTCCAATACAACCCAACATTGCAGAGTTATGTGCATCCTTTTAAGCACACCCTTCTCATTAACCTGTCATGAGTTATTCACAATTGTCGATGAACAAATAAGCTTTTATATTTAAGATGGCTAAATAAAGAGCAAAATGTGTGATTATTATATTATTTTTGTCCTGGTCCTATAAGAGCTCTTTGTCACTCCCCACGAGCCTGGTTGTGACAAACTCACACTCATTCTTATGTTTAATAAATGTATCGTATAGTGTGTGTGTGTGGAAGGCTTACAATGACGGCAAAAAAAACATTTGAGAGTGCGCTGACCCTGGTGCTAGAGGGGGTACCCAGCTGGAGGTTGAATGTTTGAAGGGGTACAGGACTATAAAAAGTTTGGGAACCACTGGGGTAGACAAACGATTAATGATTGGAGGGAGTACAGTGGAATTATCTTCATGTTTCGTTCGTAATTAAAATGTTTGGGTTGCTGATTTAAGATGTAATATCGTGAATGCTAAAGAAATGTACACTTTCTCTTCAAGGAGAATGGGGGTAGGCATTTTATCTCTGTGAGATATTTCCAAGACTATTGTCTTGGAAGAGCAATTAGCGAAATTCTGCACTTATATCAAGTATAAAGGTACCCGATTCGGCCGTAGAGGGAGCTCCCACATTAAATAAGGCCGGCCAAATGTATTTTGCTATTACCCCAAATTATGAATATTTGTTAGTGTTTTTAATGCTATGTCTGATTATTGTGAGTGGTCTATTTCATTTGGTTTTAGTAGGGTTTTCACGGGTTAGAGAATATGTATCTTAAAGGGGCACACACATGGAATTTGAATTTGAATTAAACACGTGAATTATTTTGATAATAAATGTACTGAAGAAACTTGGGACACAAAATAAATTAAATGTTTCACTGTTTTTATATAATTAGTCTAATAGAGAAAGAAACATTTATTTGAAGGGTTTGAATGAGCTCTGAACTCTGTCCTGACTTTCTAGTTTGGTTTGATCACCTTCACTGGAAAGCTGGCGACATTGGATGATGATTTAAAGGTCATATGTGATACTGATTTGAAGGTAATTTGTAATACTCATAATTACTGAGAAGTTTATAATTAATAGGACCACGTGAAGGATAGACCAGTCTCTAGTCTATTTTTATATTCCTTGGGTACAATTTTTCTTTATTAAGGGTAGTAATTCTACTTTGATTTGCTGTGTTTTTTTTTTACACATTAATCACGTTGTGAGTCGTGTGTCAAAATGGGGGAATTTACCAGTCCTTTGAGGCTTTTGGATTGAAGTTTACACAATTTAAGTGATATGTAGAAGTGTATCGAGTGATATATGAAGGAGTGTATCATTGCATTGTTTGTTTTCTTTTGATACAAATCTCACCAGATTGGGTCTGTTAGATGATTGAGATTACTCCCTAAGGATTTGCGGTCTAATTTCCTGATCCTGTGACTCTGTGATGAGGTCGAAAGTGTGATAAGGGTAAAACAATTCTTCAAAATGCTTTATTCTTCTTGTCGTAGGAATTGGTATCAAAAATGTTAGTAAAAGTAATAATTTGTCATGCAGTCAATGCTTTTCTGGATTTCCTGAATCAGAAATTAACTGAACTAAATTGTTGTTCTCATTTGTCCTCTTTCAAGATTGTGGTGTATAGATGCAGGTGGTGTATAGATGCCTGGAAGGGATAATATGTGGACCTCGTGTGGACCTCAAAACCCCCTCTAACCGGCTGAAGAAATGTGGTTCAATACGGCCCTGTCTTGCACCACTTCTATCGTGAGACCTGAGTCCGAGCCAGCAACCTGTACACAGCATCCAGTCGAAGCTATCAAGTGCCTTTTCTCTCATGTCTTTTTCTCTTAGGAGTGCGACAGGAGTCCACTTGGAGTGAGCATGAAGAGAGATCCATTCCAAAGATTGGTTGGCAAATGGACAAGATCTAATAGGCGTTTTGCTGGGGCTCAGGTGAAACATTAGTCTGTCTGGGAAAATCGGATTATTCCTTAGATATTGAAATTGGGACATTATCCTTGACCACTTTTCCATATGGACGGGGATATTGGAAATGTAATCAAAGCCTATTAGAACTTTGCACTTTGAACTGTGAAGCTATCTGAAGAAGACAGATTGAGTGCAGGGGAAGAAAGGGGTTGTTCAACTGTGCCTGAGAATTGAATGTTGAGGACTGCCAAGGTTTTAAGAAACTGACGCTACCCAGGAGGTCTTCGGTCATCAGCAACCTTGTCGGCTGCTGTGGTACTTTTAAGCAAGTCCATCATATGAAATCCCCTGACAACGTCCCCCTGAAAGATAAACTCTCCTTTGTCATTCCAAGTAGCGGCCCCCTTTGAGTCTTTTATTTTGTTCATAATGTATCTAACATTTTTCCTGTTATGTGTTGGAACATGTGTCAACATGTCATGCATAACATTATCTTCAACATGCATTTGATCTTCAACCGGTAAGATCTCCGGTCCAGGCATTACAGGGGCAAGGCTCTCTCTATGCTCTTCATCCTTTAAGGGTCCGGTAGGGGAAGCGATAAATGGTTGGTCTGTCACCTTGTTTTACCAAGACCAAATATCTTTGCAAGAGGTTTGTGTATTTTTGGACTTATCATAGGGATTCATCCTTTTCTGTTCAAAATATCCTTCATGGCCATATCCAAATAATTTCCCTCTGTTTGTCTGATATTTTCAGGACCCTGTAATTGCTGTTTACATATATCCAACTCTTGTTGAGGCACTAAGTACATTTTATTTGCCATCACACTCTGTGTTTAAACACCATGTCTGGCAGCAATAAGGCTGGTGATGAAGGGCATGGCTATACTTAGTAAAGGTAGAAGAAATACCACACAACAGTCTGGGGGTTTTCTTTTCTTTTGAAGACTGGCCCTTTTATTGGCAAAGAGTTTGACAGTCTTTTGTCTCTTTATTTTTTTAAATTGGGTCAGTGTGAGTGGAATGCAGCCTATGAGAAGATTCACAGCAATCTCACATAGTGATAATATGAGATCTGAAGAACAATGACCAAAGATGGCCGTTCTTTAGGGGTAGCCCCAACTAGGGATCTCAAGAGCAGTAGGTTTCTTTTTAAACGCAGAGACATATTTTTACTTTTTCGGGAAATGTAAACTGTCGGCCACTCCCACGGAAACAATCCTGTTCGGAGCCTCGGGTGTTCTGGAGTTTTTGATTTGAAATCCACGATTAAATAAGAAAATGGTGCTTTGGTAGCTTCCTCATAGCTTTCCATAAAATAGGATTTCCTTCCAGGGTACATCTGCTGAGCTAGAATGTTTATTTGTAGTTTGTCCCTAGGGTTTTTGAACAAAACCAAGTAATTGGCGTTCAAACTAATGATATGGCTATTTTTATCTTGGTGAATCACATTTTGTACCAAGTAAAGCACGGACAGGTTTCAATGATGAGTACATTGTCGTGCTATTTCAGGATGTTCATTACTGGCAAAAAGTATATCATCCAAAACCAGCGGATTGTTTTTATTAGGTAAAAGTTCATCATCAGACAGGGATTCCTTCAACGAACTTTGCAAGGCCTTCTTTGTCATGATAGTCCTGAATGTATCTGTCTTTGCTCTCTTGATCTGTGACTGATGCAGGATACCCTGAAGCCATTTGCTTGCATCTCAAGAAGGTCTTGATGTACTCTTTAAAAAGAGGGTCTGATTTCCTGGGTAAGTTCCACACTTCAAAGATTTTGGCCACACGATACCCCTTCTCTATAGCCTTAGAGAATTCAACGGTGAACCGTACACCGGTCAAGGCTCTTTCTTGATCTGAATGATCACAAGGCTTTTCCTGGTTGTTGTTTTCACAGCAGGTGCGACAAAGGGAAAGAAAAGTTTTCCTTGAGGTCCCTTGTAAGGCAATACAGGCAGAAACAAGCCCCAGGGAGGGTAAACATTTGCTTTTATCAGACCAAAATAGTTGTGTGGTAAGTCAAAATCCCGGTGAATAATTTCAGGATACCCTAAAGGGTAACAAGAGGAACTCATTACTTGAGGATAAAGGGATATAAAATATACATGTCCAATTTTCTCATCAGGTACCGTAATGTCAAAGCGTTGGTACAAACCCCAAAAACGGCCTGACGGGGTTCCAGGGGTTCAGGTATGTCAAAGGTGGAAAGGAAAGCTCAAACATGAGGATCAGACTTTTTGAGATTTACAACTGTGGAAGAAACAACTGTTGTACTCAAAAAATGTCTCAACACCACCAATCTGTGTGTAACCATCGACATGGTAGAGTCCAATCTTTTTTCCCCCTTTATTCAAAGCATGTTGAATAAAAAATGTTTTTAGCCATTGAATGGACCCACTAGAGTATGACTTGAATTGTCGGCAGTAGTTGTCAAGTGATAGTATAGCTTTAGATGCTGGAGTTAAAAAGTGTGTACGATAGGTTTTCATGCATGCCGATGCAATAGTTGTACAACTCCAGGGGTCAATGCCGGCATCTTTGATTACCTCTTCTTTGAATCTGAGGCATCCTTCACACAGGATAACCACATCATTGTCACAGTATAATTCCATCTCTTTATGGAAATCAAAGGTATTATGACGTACTGCCTCATACCAAGTCATGAAACTCTCTCGCTCTTTGTGAGACATTTGATCACACCCGTACATTTCGGGGGTGGGATAAGATCCAACATAATGTAGATTCTCCTCAAATGTGAAGAAATTAGGAAACCAACCACAGACTTTTCAAAGCCCAAGGCCTCTGGCATTTGAGCCAATCTCATGGGTAAGAAACTTATACGGTCAATGTATTTCTGGTTGAAGGCGGGGTCTACAAAAGACAAGATTTTACTACCTTGCGCTATGACCCTGGGTGCAACGCCTTGTTGTATCAAGGGGTTCAAAGAAGATAGGAGTCATAGGCTCTAGAATTGTGAGCTTTAAAAGTTACGTTTTTTTACTGGGGTTTTCGAAAATGTTAGAGAAAGTGTAGTGCACAATTTGGGCCCTCTGCCGTCCACTTTCCCCCCTTGAAAGTCATGGTCGATACAAAAATAGGCAAATGAACACCTGATTCCTGATTAGACTCAAAGTCATAAAACACATATTTCTCTGAATGTTCATTTTCAGCCAAGGGCTGAATACAGCACTCATCTGCCCCATCTTGAACCAGTTCCATGTCTCTGCTTTTCAAAGCCCCTTTACAGATCACACAGTGTATCATCCCACATATGTGAGGTTGGGGGTTGTCTATTTTAAGGTTGGGGGTTGTCTATTTGAAGGTTGGGGGTTGTCTATTTGAAGGTTGTAATTGCAATGGTATTTTGGACATTTCTTGTTAATGTCACAACTGCTTACAAATTTACAAGCTTTGGGGTGCCATGTTTCAATTTTGTGTTTTTCGTAGCAGTAAGAGGATCGACATGTACGATGACAATCCTCACATGGTGTAGGGTGTGAGGGCTGCATCGGACATTTTTCATCCTGACATACTGAACAGTTATAAAGACATGAGTGCCCCCCCCCCCCACCCCCCACCCCGGTGTAGCCGGTATGACATGATGATGCTCATAAGAAAGCTCTAATGTTGGTAATGTTGGTAATACCATAAAAATGGTTGTTTTGCACATACAAGTACAGAATATGAGTTTAAAGGTTGTTCTGGAATTTCATGAGAGCAGAATTAGCTCTACTATGGTACAAAACCACAATCTTGATGTTCAGCCAATTTTAAAATGTGACTATGTCCGAGAAAGCCACTGGCTTATGTATAGATAGACCTACAGCCTTTTGGAGGTCACTAACCTTTTGTAAAGCTTCTAGATCAGTACATCCAGGGTTGAGTAAATGTGATAGGCCTATTGCAAAGCATAACTGATAACCACTATTGATAACGTTTATGAGATAGGTCTGCTTCTTTTTTTATGATTTCTGATTGCATGAGACTATCTAGTTTCCTTCTCTGACCACCTCCGCCTAGGGGTTGGCGGACGATTTGTACAACAAGTTCTAAGGTCCTATCAGCTATGATGGATAGATTAGATTGAACAAGACGTTCCAGCAGGGCTATAAATTGTTCAAGATCTGCTTCACCATGAGGTAAAACAAGAGATACACCACATATTTCAAACTGTAAGACATCACGAGGTTCGGCAAAATCTGTAGCCCTTTCTAAAAGTTATCCTAGAGTATCCAACATCATCACGTAAAAAACTGCATAATCAAGGCTCTGATTCATACGTG
The DNA here is from genome assembly GCF_034236695.1 of Oncorhynchus nerka. Lineage (NCBI taxonomy): Eukaryota > Metazoa > Chordata > Actinopteri > Salmoniformes > Salmonidae > Oncorhynchus > Oncorhynchus nerka. The sequence goes on along the minus strand of NC_088405.1, from coordinate 43,832,393 downwards.
TGAAATAAATAAAAAACTGACGAACCTCTGTATTGTTAAATTTATTGCGGTACAAAATACAGACACTTCTATCAAGACTGTCCCCCATCTGATTTATTACACAACTTTTCAATTCATCAAAATCACTGTGTGGTTGTTCATTGTCTTCATAGCCTGTCGGGGTTGTAGTTGCCATGTGGATGTGTGTGGGTGGTGGTGTTGAAGGAGAGGGGCTCTCATTAATATGACTAATTAAGGAGATCATTTGTGGGGGGGACCTGTGATAATGGGTGATCATGTGTATGAGTTATATTTACATTTACATTTAAGTCATTTAGCAGACGCTCTTATCCAGAGCGACTTACAAATTGGTGCGTTCACCTTAAGACATCCAGTGGAACAGCCACTTTACAATAGTGCATCTAAATCTTTTAAGGGGGGGGTGAGAAGGATTACTTTATCCTATCCTAGGTATTCCTGAAAGAGGTGGGGTTTCAGGTGTCTCCGGAAGGTGGTGATTGACTCCGCTGTCCTGGCGTCGTGAGGGAGTTTGTTCCACCATTGGGGGCCAGAGCAGCGAACAGTTTTGACTGGGCTGAGCGGAACTGTACTTCCTCAGTGGTAGGGAGGCGAGCAGGCCAGAGGTGGATGAACGCAGTGCCCTTGTTTGGGTGTAGGGCCTGATCAGAGCCTGGAGGTACTGAGGTGCCGTTCCCCTCACAGCTCCGTAGGCAAGCACCATGGTCTTGTAGCGGATGCGAGCTTCAACTGGAAGCCAGTGGAGAGAGCGGAGGAGCGGGGTGACGTGAGAGAACTTGGGAAGGTTGAACACCAGACGGGCTGCGGCGTTCTGGATGAGTTGTAGGGGTTTAATGGCACAGGCAGGGAGCCCAGCCAACAGCGAGTTGCAGTAATCCAGACGGGAGATGACAAGTGCCTGGATTAGGACCTGCGCTGCTTCCTGTGTGAGGCAGGGTCGTACTCTGCGGATGTTGTAGAGCATGAACCTACAAGAACGGGCCACCGCCATGATGTTAGTTGAGAACGACAGGGTGTTGTCCAGGATCACACCAAGGTTCTTAGCGCTCTGGGAGGAGGACACAATGGAGTTGTCAACCGTGATGGCGAGATCATGGAACGGGCAGTCCTTCCCCGGGAGGAAGAGCAGCTCCGTCTTGCCGAGGTTCAGCTTGAGGTGGTGATCCGTCATCATATACGTCATTATATGAGGTGGGGGGTGTTGTGTGGGGGTTGTTGTTGAAGGGGGGGGGCTCTCATTCATTTGGTTAATTAAGGAGATCAGTTCTGGCGGTATTCTAGAAGTGTCTATGTTACATATGGCTTTTATCGTTTGTTTGGGAGTTTTTAATCAGATTGGTGGCATGGTGTTATGCCAGAAGGATAGATTTTGATTGTACTGATGTCTTAGTAAAGCAACCATACCTGTGTGTAGCTGGACCTCTCTGGCTTTTAGAGTACTGTAAAAGGCTGTGAAAACTTTTCTTGAAGTTCTATATCATGATCAGAGTCCTCATTGATGCTATCTTCAATGAGTATTGGCTCTACATCAGAATTGATTGTATCAAGCTGTTTAGCCGCATCATACATCAACACATCATCCTCATCATAGCTCAACCCTTCCTCAACACCACCATTGACCTTAGCATCATTGACATTAACAGCATTGAATGTATCAACCTGTTAAGATGTTTTACTCTGTATGGCATCAGCATCCTCTTCCTCCTCTTCCTCTTGGTGTATTGGGTCTTCTATGTGTGTATAGGCCTGGGAGAAGTCTGAAAGAAGAATATATACAAAATAGCGTATTAAAAATTAAATATATATACATTATATTAAATAACTAATAATATTAATAAAAGAGAAAAAGCTTCTTCTTTTTAAACAGTACATTTAAAATATAATAACACATCACCTAAGTCCTTGTTTCTGTATCTCACTGTTAGGCCTTGGTTTTTAGTTAAATTACCTTGAGTTGTTTGATGGCTGTTTTTCTGAGGAATCCTAGATGCGTTTCCTATCCCGATGTCCTCTTGATGTATAGACTCTGCATGATTCGTATAGGTATCGTCGGAGTCTGAAAAAATAAACATGATTTGAAATGGTTTAAACATATTCTTTCCAAAAAATTAAAAACTGTAATAAAAACTGTTCACACCGTATCCATAGAGAGCATGCTCTTGAATCCAATCGTTTTCAGACAAAAATGTTTTGAGGGCGTAGGACTGAGTAAAGATACACCGGCGGTCTGTTGGTCCACAAAACCATCGTCTTCTATAATTGTAACTTCTGATGGTCGATGTTCCAAATCAATTATTGCAGGTAACAGCTGGGTAAATGTTGAGTATCCTATAGACGTTTGAATAAATATTTAAATATATTTATACAAAATATATACATTTTCACTTTAAAATACATACAATTGACATAAAAACAACATATAGTAATAATATGAATTACCTGAAAATTGGATGTCTTGCAGTTTTTTAATATCTGAAAAATCCATATATATGTTATATATAGATGTTAATTTTATAGCTTATAGTTCCAACAGTGTATTAATATCTAACAAGTAATATCTACCAATTCCCCAAAACGACCTAATACACACAAAATCTAACAATTCCTCACAAACTACATAACACACACACACAAATCTAAAAAGGCTGAATGAGAATATGTACATATAGATATATGGATGAACGGTGGCCGAGCGGCATAGACATGGTGCAATAGATGGTATAAAATACACTATATACATGAGATATGAGTAATGTAAGATATGTAAACATTATTAAAGTGTCATTAATTTAAAGTGTCATTGTTTAAAGTGACTAGTGATCCATTTAAACACCTACGTAGACCCTGGGTTTTATCCTAAACATTTTGGCCCTGTAGACCCTAGTCCATTCTCGTTTAACAAATAAATAAAACATGTATCAATAACCCATCCTCTCATTTATATATATGGTTATTCAAATATATTCATATTTATAAACAGGCATATTTAGATATAAAAAGCATTCATTATATTGTCATTTTCAACTCACCGTCAAAATTCTCCAAGGATTCCCTGATTATCTTTTAGTTGTCTGACATAGGGTCCAGCATATTTTTTATTTAACTAGGCAAATCAGTTAAGTACAAATTTGTATTTACCATGACGACCTAGGAACACAGTGGGTTAACTGCTTTGTTCAGGGGCAGAACGACAGATTTTTACCTTGTCAGCTCGGGGAGTCAATCTAGGAACCTTTCGGTTACTGGCCCAACACTCTAACCACTAGGCTACCTGTCATCTCTTGATGACGTCATTGAATGTCTCGCCAGCTTTAATCCATGCTTGGGCCTGCATTACACAAAGTTATTTGTTTGTCAGACGAATCATTGGGTTAAAACTACAGAACAGTCCAAAACAAGAGAACACACATGGTCAATATTCTGAAAAAAATCAATCATAATAATAATTATAATTATATATGTAAGGACAGATGCTGGAGACGAGAAGCAGATTAAGGGAGTGAACAATTAATGAAACACAGACATGAAACAGAACACGAACAGCGTCTGGACAGGGAAAATGTAAACAACAATAATGCTGACATGGAGAACCAACGGAGGAACAGATAGATATAGATGGGGCAATCAACAAAGAGAAGGAGTCCAGATGAGTACAGTGATTGCGGATGCGCGTAATGATGGTGCAAGTGTGCGTAATGAAGGGCAACCTGCCCCCCGAGCGCCATATAGGGAGAGCGAGCACAGGCGTGACAATACATATATACAGTTGAAGTAGGAAGTTTACATAAACTTAGGTTGGAGTCATTAAAACTAATTACTCAACCACTCCACAAATGTATTGTTAACAAACTATACTTTTGGCAAGACGGTTAGGACACCTACTTTGTGCATGACACAAGTAATTTTTCAAACAATTGTTTACAGACAGATTATTTCACTTATCACAATGCCAGTGGGTCAGAGGTTTACATACACTAAGTTGACTGTGGCTTTAAACAGCTTGGAAAACTCCAGAAAATTATGTAATGACTTTAGCATCTTCTGATAGGCTAATTGACATCATTTGGGTCAATTGGAGGTGTACCTGTGGATATATTTCAAGGCCTACCATCAAACTCAGTGCCTCTTTGTTTGACATCATGGGAAAATCAAAAGAAATCAGCCAAGACCTCAGAAAAAATGTGTAGACCTCCACAAGTCTGGTTCATTCTTGGGAGCAATTTCCAAAAGCCTGAAGGTACCATGTTCATCTGTACAAACAAAAGTATGCAATTATAAACACCACGGGACTACGCATCCATTAAAGCACTCAGGTCTGTCTTCTAGAGATGAACGTACTTTGGTGCAAAAAGTGCAAATCAATCCCAGAACAACAAGCAAAGGACCCTGTAAAGATGCTGGAGGAAACACGTACAAAGTATCTATCCTATATCGTAGTTGAGTCCTATATCGATATAACCTGATAAGCCGCTCAGCAAGGAAGAAGCCACTGCTCCAAAACCGCCATAAAAAAGACAGACTACGGTTTGCAATGGCACATGGGAACAAAGATTGTACTTTTTGGAGAAATGTCCTCTGGTCTGATGAAACAAAAAGGTAACTGTTTGGCCATAATAACTATCGTTATGTTTGGAGGAAAAAGGGGGAGGCTTGTAAGCAGAATAACACCATCCCAACCGTGAAGCACGGGGGTGGCCGCATCATGTTGTGGGGGTGCTTTGCTGCAGGAGGGACTGGTGCACTTCACAAAATAGATGGCATCATGAGGGAAGCAACATCTCAAGACATCAGTTAGTTAAAGCTTGGTCGCAAATGGGTCTTCCAAATGGACAATGACCCCAAGCATACTTCCAAAGATGTGGCAAAACGGCTTAAGGACAACAAAGTCAAGTTATTGGAGTGGCCATCACAAAGCCCTGACCTCAATCCTATAGAAAATGTGTGGCCAGAACTGAAAAAGCGTGTTCAAGCAAGGAGGCCTACAAACCTGACTCAGTTACACCAGCTCTGTCAGGAGGAAGGGGCCAAAATTCACCCAACTTATTGTGGGTAGCTTGTGGAAGGCTACCCAAAACATTTGACCCAAGTGAAACAATTTCAAGGCAATGCTACCAAATACTAATAGAGTGTATGTAAACTTCTGACCCACTGGGAATGTGATGAAATAAATCATTCTCTCTACTATTATTCTGACATTTTACATTCTTAAAATAAAGTGGTGATCCTAACTGACCTAAAACAGGGAATTTTAACTTGGATTAAATGTCAGGAATTGTGAAAAACTGAGTTTAAATGTATTTGGCTAAGGTGTATGTAAACTTCCGACCCCAACTGTGTGTATATATATATATATGTCTATACTACCCTTCAAAAGTTTGGGGTCACTTAGAAATGTCCTTGTTTTTGAAAGAAAAACAAAAAAATTGTACATTAAAATAACATCAAATTGATCAGAAATACAGTGTAGACATTGCTAACGTTGTAAATGACTATTGTAGCTGCAAACGGCAGATTTCTTATGGAATAGGCATACAGAGGCCCATTATCAGCAACCATCACTCCTGTGTTCCAATGGCACGTTGTGTTAGCTAATCTAAGTTTATAATTTTAAAAGGCTAATTGATCAATAGAAAACCATTTTGCAATTATTTTAGCACAGCTGAAAACTGTTGTGCTAATTAAAGAAGAAATAAAAGGGGCCTTCTTTAGACTAGTTGAGTATCTGGAGCATCAGCATTTGTGGGTTTGATTACAGGCTCAAAATGGCCAGAAACAAAGAACTTTCTTCTGAAACTTGTCAGTCTATTCTTGTTCTGAGAAATGAAGGCTATTCCATGCGAGAAATTGCCAATAAACTGAAGATCTCGTACAACGCTGTGTACTACTCCCTTCACAGAACAGCACAAACTGGCGCTAACCAGAAAATAAAGTAGGAGTGGGAGGCCCCGGTGCACAACTGAGCAAGAGAACAAGTACATTAGAGTGTCTAGCTTGAGAAACACATGCCTCACAAGTCCTCAACTGGCAGCTTCATTAAATAGTACCCACAAAACACCAATCTCAAAGTCAACAGTGAAGAGGCAACTCCGGGATGCTGGCCTTCTAGGCAGAGTTGCAAAGAAAAAGCCATATCTAGCCAATAAAAAGAAAATATTAAGATGGGCAAAAGAACACTAGACACTGGACAGAGGAACTCTGCCTTGATGGCCAGCATCCCGGAGTTAAAGTACTTAAGTGCTCTAAAACCACGCTTGTGAAAAACAAAATGCCTCCAGCTATCCATCACTTCTGTAAATAAAAACACAGAATATCCAATGCATTCATGAATTAAATAGCTTTAGCCTACATGACGTGGTTCATCTGATGATTGTGCACATGGGCCTTTTTATATAATGAATATGAAATCGGAGGGCAGTAATGATTAAATATTAAAGCATTAGACCTCTCATTCAAGGTATCAGTCATAAAAAAATGTATAGTTAAATCCGAACTAGTTGGAGATAAGAGTACATGGTCATAAAGGCTAGATCATTTTTCAAGCTGTTCAAACATTCATAGATGACCAATAGGGTCAAATAATAATCAGTGGTTGTAGAGGATGCAACCGGTTAGCACCTCAGGAGTAAATGTCATTAGGCTTTTCATAGCCGAGCATTCAGAGGTCAAGACAGCAAGTGCGTCTGCGTGTGAGAGAGAGAGAATCGAAACACACACACACAGTAACGCGTGTTAAGGAGTTCGGAGAGCCGATCTGTTATCCAACGATTAGTTTAACAGCCCGGCTTGGTCGTGGAGCCGGGGGAAGTGCAACTCAAATGTAGCTGAGATGTACTGTACAGTAAGTTGAAATAAACATCTGCATTTTGAAAGTCTTTTTTATCGTTATTTTATTAACGAAAGCAGAAAGATGTTGATGAACAGACACCGTGTAAAACTTTGTGGAGTATCGAATACATTGCAAGTGTGAAGGATTTTCACGCGACCACGGGTAAAACCTTACTGATGATCAATGTATTTGTTGCATTGTTGTATCGTCAGTTTCTTGCTGGTAGGCTTGGCAGAGTTACGGATGCATTTTTCACAATAAAGTAGGCTAACGAAGGCAACAAATTGTTGCTTACTGGAACACTCAAAGTCATCCAATTGTTATAATGGGGCGGCAGGGTAGCCTAGTGGTTAGAGCGTTGGACTAGTAAAATAAGAATTTGTTCTTAAACTGACTTGCCTAGTTAAAATAAAAAATAAAAAAAATAATAGGAAGTGGAAGAAACACTGTATGTGTAGGGTTAGTTGGTGGTGTATTTGTTTCCCTTTCCATTTAAGTTTTTGCATCACAAAATGTAACGTGAGTGACCACACACTACCGCACAGTAGGTGGCGGCATGTACAAACAAAATGTATGAACGCCATGATACAAAATAAGAAAAGGAAGACGAAGAAACAAGAAGAAAGAGGTTGCCAAAGATTTTTTATAAGTAACCCAAGATAGACAAAAGCCTGTTGTAGCTAAAACAAGCAATGAGGTGGGCAGAGCCAAGAACGAGCTAGCGAGATCTTATTGGCGCGCTCTAGCATGTATTTGCATATTTCCGTTAGGGAAAGCCTATTATGTGAAGTGCGCCGTGTGCAATTTTTATTTTTTTTATTTTATTTCACCTTTATTTAACCAGGTAGGCAAGTTGAGAACAAGTTCTCATTTACAATTGCGACCTGGCCAAGATAAAGCAAAGCAGTTCGACAGATACAACGACACAGAGTTACACATGGAGTAAAACAAACATACAGTCAATAATACAGTATAAACAAGTCTATATACAATGTGAGCAAATGAGGTGAGAAGGGAGGTAAAGGCAAAAAAGGCCATGGTGGCAAAGTAAATACAATATAGCAAGTAAAACACTGGAATGGTAGTTTTGCAATGGAAGAATGTGCAAAGTAGAAATAAAAATAATAACAATAACTCAATTCGCCCTTGCGTTTCTTCTAAAGAAAGCAAAAGGCAAAGTCTACAACACTTAGTCCACTCTGTTCGTAACAGAGTATAGTTTTGAAAACTGTATTGAGATCAACTGTTTCATTGGTGACAAAATTAGAGGAATATCGGCCAAAATCCATCTCGCTCCATCTTCTCCCACTGTCGTCCACTGGGCTTCCAATCATCACCATATTTGTTAGTGAGTGGAAACGCCCAGATGCTTCATATTTATACATCCGGTAAAATATCTGGCTCATTGTTCTATCTGTTATATTACTGCTTGGCTGGGGAAGTGCCACGGTGTCCAACAGAGGTGAACGTTATAGTAGTTTGTGTTGTGACAGTGGTTGTGAGATAGAGTCCGCTGTGCGTTTTATTGTTTGCATTTATTTTCCTTCAAGGATCATTATATGAAAACTCCAATCTGGATCGCAGCGCTAACAACAGGAAGAAGATAGAGGAATTCTCTAGGTCTTCTCGTGACAAACTGGTCCAGTCGAAGAACAAAATGTTCTCCAAATTTACATCGATTCTACAGCACGCAGTCGAGGCGGTGAGTTCTCATTTATGTGGAAGATGTCAAACCTCTGGAAGAAAGGTTCAATCGAGGTCGGGGACAATTGGGCCTAACTGGATGTTCTATTGAAGTTAACCACGTAACTGTTAGCGGATGCCAGCTAGCTTTGGCCAGATATGATCGTAGGTGCTGCTAACGCTAACAGCAGAGGTGTCCAACAAAGCCTAACTAGCTAACGGTAGTTGGCTAGCTAAAACTTTCGTTCTGGTTTCTGGGCTTGTTTCACTTCATATTAAGCAATGCGATTGAAATAATTAGCTAAAGCTGTTAGCTACACTGCCCTGATTATGGCCGGCTTAGCTAACGTTAGCAAGCTAATGTTTACATCTGCAATCTGTAAAAAAAATTTAAAAAATTTAAAGCTTGAAATGGGTATGTTCTAATTGAGTCAACACCACAGAAAACAAATCTAAGTTTAGCTTTCCTAACTAACTACGTTAGCCCAAAGGTCGCCATATAAGTTATTTTTGTCTGTTTGTCTGAAACCTGCTTTGTATACCCCTCTGACTTTTTGACGTTACCATACGGGGTTCCCGTCAAGCGAGAAAGGCTAATTACTTGTTGTGATGTACATGCGAGTCTAGTTAGTCGGCTGCTGAACGTTTTCGTCTGCTTTCAAACGTTAGCAAGGGTTGGATATCTGGTAGATTTCTCCACCCTTGTTGATAAGATGACTTGTCGGTGTTGCGCAAACGAGATTGACTGTACTATATATATATATATATATTACTGTTATAAGACACTACATTTGGGGGCTACAAGAAGTAGGCCGACATGTCCAATGTGCAGAGAGTGAAAAGATCTGCTCAAGCTGATGACAAGTTTGTGCGTCTTGCCTGGTCAAGTGTCTGGTTGCTTTACACACAGACTGGCAGTAGGCTGGTTGCTTTACACACAGACTGGCAGTAGGCCTGTAGTAACATTGCTAAACTAATTAATCAGACACTGGTTAATCAGACAAAATTGTGTGATTAACAGGGTTTTGATTTCTGTTTCTGTTCCAGCTTGCGCCTTCACTGCCCTTGCAGGAGGACTTTGTGTATCACTGGAAAGCCATCACACATTACTACATAGAGACATCAGGTAAGACCAATAAACAACACTTAATAGACATCAAGTACGAGTTTCAAATCACTGTAAACAGACATGGAGTAGAGATATGTTATCAATGATGTGTTACCTGTAACCACAATGTGATTCGAAAGCAATATTTGTTTGTTTATTTCTTCTGTGTCAGATGACAAAGCACCTGTGACAGACACCAACATCCCGTCCCATCTGGAGCAGATGCTGGACATCCTGACGCAGGAGGAGTCAGAGAGAGAGTCTGGAGAGACTGGGCCCTGCATGGAGTACCTGCTGCACCACAAGATCCTAGAGACCCTATTCACCCTGGGCAAGGCCGACGTAAGGGGAACAATGCCCTTTTCACACTATCATGCCAACTCAAACCACACTGAACTGGCTCTGACATTTTTATTTTCTTCACATTGTCCTTTTCAGCAACTTTAGTGGATGTGTAACCAGGCGAGCACAGTACAGCAAGACTTTGCTCAATAGTGAGAAAAAAGTAAAAGACCTCACTGCACTCTGTTGGATAGTTAGCCTATACCAAATCATGTTAGAAAGACCACATCAAGTATGAAAAGTACCATGGTGTTTCTTAATCTATTGGGGTTGTTTTGTCTCCATCAGTGTCCTCCGGGAATGAAGCAGCAGGTTCTGAGTTTTTACACCAAGCTGCTAGGACGCATTCACCAGCCTCTTCTGCCCCACATCAATGTCCATAGACCTGTACAGGTGAGATCCAATACGTTTTACTTTGTAGATATGGATGGTTTTAACACGTGGATGTGTTTACTATGTAGATGTCATTTGTACACTGTTTCAGTGTGAAGTAGTGTGTCTCTCTGGTTGACTCCTCAGAAACTCATCCGTCTGTGTGGAGAGATCCTGGCTGCTCCCACGGAGAACGAGGAGATCCAGTTCCTCTGCATTGTCTGTGCCAAACTAAAGCAGGACCCCTACCTCGTTAACTTCTTCCTGGAGGTAAGTATGATGTCCATAAGATGCTACCATAACAGAGGCAGCAGGGTTGTCTTCATTGGGCACCAAATGCTCTGAAATGGATTCAAATAGAAAGGTACTTACTATCTGTAATTATCAAAAATAAATAAATTTGGCAGATTTTTTTCATGTTGCAAAACGTTTTGTTAGTGTACCCTAATGTAAACGAGTCAGGACGTTTCAGTAAGGAGACTTGAGAGACTGCTGAACTGACGTCACACAGTTTGAATCCTTCAATAGTTTTTTCCCCCCTTGCATCTCCTGGTTCACAGAATAAAGTGAAGAGGCCTGATCCAAAGAGGCCTGGTGTAGAGGGGGTTAGGGAGGACTTGGCTTCACCAGACACAGGTCAGCCCCAGGCAGAGGGACTGGCAGCTGAATCACCTGAGGAGCCCAAGTCTGCTGCTGCCCAGTCCAACAACCACAACTACAACATAGTCACGTCTCTCCTCAACCTCACCAAGAGTCCGGTCAGTACCTCCGCATACCACAGATCTGAGACCAGGTTACTCATACCACACTGATGATTGATATAGTCTGTTTTGATTTGAGGTTGCAGTGGGAATAGTCTTAGTGGTGTTTTTAATGTAGCTTGAACTGTGTTTGTTGTTTGAGTAGCATCTATATTCATGCTTTCCTCTCTGTCTCTCAGGATGGCAGGATAGTGGTGAAGGCATGCGAGGGCCTCATGCTGCTGGTCAGTCTGCCTGAGCCGGCCGCGGCCAAGTGTCTGACGGAGAACACTGAGCTCTGTGAACTCTTGACTGACAGACTGTCAGCCTTCTACAAGGCTCTCCCCATGTCCATGGATCCCCTGGACATTGAGACAGTGGAGTCAGTCAACTGGGGGTGAGGCTTTGCTGTCCACTCCTCATGCTGCCTCTGCTTTGTCAGAGAGACAGTACCTTCAGAAAGTATGCACACCCCTTGAATTTTCCAAATTTTGTTGTTACAGCCTGAATTTAAAATGGATTCAATTTAGATGGTACACCCAGTCACCCCAAATATACAGGCGTCCTTCCTAACTCAGTTGCCGGAGAGGAAGGAAACCGCTCAGGGATTTCACAATGAGGCCAATGTTGACTTTTTAAAACGGTTACAGAGTTTAATGGCTGTTGTAGAACTGAGCATGAATCAACTAAGCTAAATGACAGAGTGAAAAGAAGGATGCCTGTACAGAATACAAATATTCCAAAACAAGCATCCTGTTTGCAATAACGTTTTTAATACAAAGTGTTATGTTTGGGGAAAATCCAACACATCACTGTGTACACATCACTGTTATCTGCTTTCCAACAGACACGAGAAGACATTCACCTTTCAGCAGAACAATAACCTAAAACAAAAGGCCAAATATACACTGGAGTTGCTTACCAAGACAACATTTTAGTGTTCCTGTGTGGCCTAATTGCATTTTTAACTTAAATTGGCCTGAAAATCCATGGTAAGACTTCAAGATTGCTGTCTAGCAATGATCAACAACCAACTTGACAGAGCTTGAAGAATTTTTAAAAGAATGTGCAAATATTGTACAATCCAGGTGTGCAACATTCTTACACTTACTCAGAAAGACTCACAGCAGTAATCGCTGCCTAAGGTGATTATAACGTGTGTGATACTATTATCAATTAGATATTTCTCTTTGATTTTCAATCAATTAGCAAATATGTTTAAAAACATGTTTTCTCTTTGTCATTATGGGGCATTGTGTGTAGATGGTTGAGGGGGAAAATATATTTAATCTATTTTGAATTCAGGCTGTAACACAACAAACTGTGGAATAAGTCCAGGGATATGAATACTTTCTGAAGGCACTGTAATGCTACATATAGTGTGTGTCCAAAATGGCACCCTATTCCCAAATAGTGCACTATTTTTGACCAGGTTCTATTAATCTCGGGAAACCCAGAACTAAAAACTTGTGTAATTCCGTCAGATGTGCCATCATGTTCTGGGGGGAGATGTATGAGAAAAGATACTAACCAGACTAGCGAAGTCTCAACCTCCTAAACGGGAACTCTCAGTCAAAGCATGGGCCAAATGTCCACTTCCGAAATTCGAAAGATGCGAACAACTGCGAAATCATGATTTGTCCAAATGATCAGTGATGAATAAATCAACATTTTCTCATTGGTCATTGCAGTCTGGTGATGGATGCTGCGATGCCAGCCTATGTTACGTGTGTCTGTCCAAGAGAGATTAGGGCACATAGACTACTTTTGAACAGAGCCTCATGGGCTCTGGTCAAAAGTATTGCACTATATGGTTGCGTTTGGGACACATCTGCAGCAATACCCCCTCTCTAAATTAGTATCAGTGAATGGTCTGCCAACGGAAAATTGTAGGAAGTGCATCTTTCCCTTTCAAGACGATTCGATATGTATACATGGGTTCCGATGCAATACAGGAACGATACATTTTAGTTTGAAACTATTCGGTTTGATTAGAGAAAGAATCGATGCGATACGATTCGATGTACTAATATTTGTTGAGGCCCACTGTCATGCCACTCATCCGCTGCCATCACCTCATGTTTCAGCATGATAATGCACGGTCACATGTTCCAAGGATCTGTACACAATTCCTAAAAGCTGAAAATGTCCCAGTTCTTCCTTGGCCTACATACTCAACAGACATGTCACCCGTTGAGCATGTTTGGGATGCTCTGGATCGAAGTGTACGACAGCGTGTTCCAGTTCCAGCCAATTTCCAGCAACTTCACACAACCATTGAAGAGGAGTGGGGCATTCCACTCCATGCCACAATCAACAGCCTGATCAACTTAATGCGAAGAAGACATGTCACGTTGCATGAGGCAAATGCCCAGCATGTGAAATCAATAGGGCCTAATTTATTTATTTCAATGAACTGATTTCCTTATGAACTGTAACTCAGTAAAATCTTTAAAATTGTTGCGTTTATATATTTGTTCAGTATAAATTACAATATGCTGGTGATGGAGCTCATGAGCTGGGCCTCTGTGTATGTCCGTGTAACAAAAATAACATTAGGAACACCTTCCTAATATTGAGTTTCCCTCAGAACATCCTCAATTTGTTGGGGCATGGACTCTACAAGGTGTCGAAAGCGTTCCACAGGGATGCTGCCCCATGTTGACTTCAATGCTTCCCAAAGTTGTCAAGTTGGCTTGATGTCTTTTGGGTGGAGAACCATTTCCCATAATGGTCAAGTGTGAAAAACCCAGCCGCATTGCAGTTCTTGACACACTCAAACTGGTGCGCCTGTCACCTACTACCATACCTTGTTCAAAGGCATTGTCTTGCCCATTCATCCTCTGAATGACACACACAACTATAGAATGAATATGCATCTTGATCAATTAAGAATCGGCATTAGAAAAGTACAATATCTAATTGTGTCTGTTGCAGACTGGATGTGTATAACATGAAGGATGATGCTGCCATCTTCACTGGGAAGCGAGCACTCATCTCCTTCCTATCTTGGCTCGATTACTGCGACCAGCTCATCAAAGAGGCTCAGAAGGTAATGAGCAACACCACTGACTCCCCATCGGCTGGAAGATTCTTTAAATAGTACACCGACCTGTTAGAATTTAATTCAGCAAAAACACAAGATAATACAATTAGCTATATATACAAGACTCACATTACATACATCTATAGTTTTTATATCAAAGTGACTTTGTAGTAATGAAACATTTCTTGGGTCTTGTACCCTAAGACGGCGGCTGCAGTGTTGGCTAAAGCAGTGAGAGAGAGGTTCTTTGTGGCGGTCATGGAGCCCCAGCTGATGCAGACGTAAGTCCCTATTCAGAGGAACACTCATAGGTTCCTCTCTTTGTTTTGAATGTGTATGTATGTCTGCCCCTGACTAGATCCATTGACAATGAAAGATTACAATGTAATTTTGCTGTGTCAGTGGATGACAGTGTCCCTTCTGTCCCCCTTTTAGGTCGGAGGTGGGCATCCTGACCTCCACGGCGTTGCTTAACAGGATCATCCGCCAGGTGACCTCGGAGGCCTTGCTGCAGGACATGGTCTACTTCCTCCTAGGGGAGGAGAAAGGACCAGAGACCCTAGCCAGCATTGCCCAAAACCCCCTCCGACACAGACTCATAGAGCACTGTGACCACCTGTCAGATGAGGTGACCACCGATATTCATGCATAATACACTGTTATCTACACCTTGATACACACACTCTGCCTCTGTTGGTTGGGTTTGACATGGGGACAAATATACTGTATTTTTCCAAGGTGATGCTACGGAAGTAGAGAAGACTGTTTGGTCTCCTATTCAAATCAATGCCCCAGCGTGTTATATTTTAGTGCGAAAGCTGCTCCTTCATGGAACTCTCTGTCAGCGAAGTCTTTTGTCCGGGCACCCGCCAGCCTGGGCGTGCTCTCTCAACCCATTGGCTGAGAAACATCAGGCTGGTGGTTTTGGCAGGGAAACTCTGTTTAACCAGGGTAAAAACAGTTGTATACCTAGTAGCTTTATCATAGTGATATTTCCTATGCTCTGCATTCTCTGCCTTCCTTTTAGACAGAATAAATAAAACCAGGTTGGGTGAATAATTTGGAAAATGTAATCCATAAGCCTACTAATACATCAATGAATGAATGTAAAACATGCACATATTCAATTTAAGAAACAGAGAAACTGAAAGAAAATATACTGCTCAAAAAAATAAAGGGAACACTAAAATAACACATCCTAGATCTGAATGAAATATTCTTATTAAATACTTTTTTCTTTACATAGTTGAATGTGCTAACAACAAAATCACACAAATTATCAGTGGAAATCAAATTTATCAACCCATGGAGGTCTGGATTTGGAGTCACACTCAAAATTAAAGTGGAAAAACACACTACAGGCTGATCCAACTTTGATGTAATGTCCTTAAAACAAGTCAAAATGAGGCTCAGTAGTGTGTGTGGCCTCCACGTGCCTGTGTGACCTCCCTACAACACCTGGGCATGCTCCTGATGAGGTGGCGGATGGTCTCCTGAGGGATCTCCTCCCAGACCTGGACTAAAGCATCCGCCAACTCCTGGACAGTCTGTGGTGTTGGTGGACGGAGCGAGACATGATGTCCCAGATGTGCTCAATTGGATTCAGGTCTGGGGAACGGGCGGGCCAGTCCATAGCATCAATGCCTTCCTCTTGCAGGAACTGCTGACACTCCAGCCACATGAGGTCTAGCATTGTCTTGGATTAGGAGGAATCCAGGGCCAACCACAGGGGTCTGAGGATCTCATCTCGGTACCTAATGGCAGTCAGGCTACCTCTGGCGAGCACATGGAGGGCTGTGCGGCCCCCCAAAGAAGTGCCACCCCACACCATGACTGAACCACCGCCAAACCGGTCATGCTGGTGGATGTTGCAGGCAGCAGAACGTTCTCCACGGTGTCTCCAGACTCTGCCACGTCTGTCACGTGCTCAGTGTGAACCTGCTTTCATCTGTGAAGAGCACAGGGCGCCAGTGGCGAAATTGCCAATCTTGGTGTTCTCGGGCCTCCCGGGTGGCGCAGTGGTTAAGGGCGTTGTACTGCAGCGCCAGCTGTGCCATCAGAGTCCCTGGGTTCGCGCCCAGGCTCTGTCGTAACCGGCCGCGACCGGGAGGTCCGTGGGGTGACGCACAATTGGCCTAGCGTCGTCCGGGTTAGGGAGGGCTTGGTCGGTAGGGATGTCCTTGTCTCATCGCGCACCAGCGACTCCTGTGGCGGGCTGGGCGCAGTGAGTGCTAACCAAGGTTGCCAGGTGCACGGTGTACCCTCCGACACATTGGTGTGGCTGGCTTCCGGGTTGGATGCGCGCTGTGTTAAGAAGCAGTACGGCTGGTTGGGTTGTGTATCGGAGGACGCATGACTTTCAACCTTCATCTCTCCCGAGCCCGTACGGGAGTTGTAGCGATGAGACAAGATAGTAGCTACTACAACAATTGGATACCATGAAATTGGGGAGAAAAAAGGGGTAAAATTAAATTTAAATAAAAAAAATAAAAAAATCTTTGTGTTCTCTGGCAAATGCCAAACGTCCTGCACGGTGTTGGGCTTTAAGCACAACCCACACCAGTGGACGTCGGGCCCTCATACCACCCTCATGGAGTCTGTATCTGACTGTTTGAGCAGACATGCACATTTGTGGCCTGCTGGAGGTCATTTTGCAGGGCTCTGGCAGTGCTCCTCCTGCTCCTCCTTGCACAAAGGCGGAGGTAGCGGTCCTGCTGCTGGGTTGTTGCCCTCCTACGGCCTCCTCCACGTCTCCCGATGTACTGGCCTGTCTCCTGGTAGCGCCTCCATGCTCTGGACACTACGCTGACAGACACAGCAAACCTTCTTGCCACAGCTCGCATTGATGTCCCATCCTGGATGAGCTGCACTACCTGAGCCACTTGTGTGGGTTGTAGACTCCGTCTCATGCTACCGCTAGAGTGAAAGCACCGCCAGCATTCAAAAGTGACCAAAACATCAGCCAGGAAGCATAGGGACTGAGAAGTGGTCTGTGGTCACCACCTGCAGAACCACAACTTTTATTGGGGGTGTCTTGCTAATTGCCTATAATTTCAACCTGTTGTCTATTCCATTTGCACAACAGCATGTGAAATTTATTGTCAATCAGTGTTGCTTCCTAAGTGGACAGTTTGATTTCACAGAAGTGTGATTGACTTGGAGTTACATTGTGTTGTTTAAGTGTTCCCTTTATTTTTTTGAGCAGTGTATATTTCAACCTTGTAAAAATTAATTTTCTTTCAATTTGCACAGGTAGGAAGGTGTCCAGGCAATTGTGAGCTGATAGACCATTAGGCTAGGTGTGAATGTTCGACCCCCCATCGACCCCTTATGAGCCATCAGCGGGACAAAAGTATTGCTCAGTCTATGAGGTGGTTCGCTAATAATGGCAGCACCATTTTATCAAATGTTCATGTTGATATTTCACAGTTGTCATGGGCATACAAATCCAAAACGTTATATGTGATTGCAAAATTGAATGCTTTAACCAAAAGAGTCACTTGCCTTGCATGGTTCTCAATATGCATAGGCTAATAGGGCTTCTTGTTGACTGCACATTGGGTATCCAGCTGTTTAGTCAGGCATAGGGTAGTTTTCAATCATCAGCTGATCCAAGAAATGTTTTTTTTTAATGACCGTCGAGTACTAGCTTGATATTCTGGTTGAAACAGGAATTGTGGGTGATTTTATTATTTTTTTTAGCAAAGAATTGGAAAATATTTTCCACTTGCTGGAGCTGGACCATGTTTTAGACTCACAATTAGTGCCAGCATGCTGCTGTGGACAGTGCCAATAATAATCACAAAAGCCAGCTAGCTGTCTACACAGTAAAACAATATATAGGATTGTGAGTTTGGTGAATTTTCACGCAACTTTGAATTTTAGATTGAGTAAACATATAATTCAATTTGAGAATTTATTCTACCTTATTTGCATATTTCCCAGTGTGCCTTGCCTTGAATGAATTGTAGTTACCACCCATGACTGTTTTTGTTAGCGACAGATGCATTTTTGTTCTATTCAATGACTTTCAGGCCTGTAGCCTTCACTAAATGTGTCATAATAATAATAATAATAATAATAATAATGTATTACATTTGTAAAGAATCAAGTGCTTTTCATTATACATATATCATTATATATGCATAAAATAGAAAAACAAAAATTATGAAATACACTTGAGTATACAGAACATTAGGAAGACCTGCTCTTTCCATGACATGGACTGACCAGGGGAAAGCTACGATCCCTTATTGATGTTATCTGTTACATCCACTTCTATCAGTGTAGATGAAGGGGAGGAGACGGGTTAAAGAAAATTGAGACATGGATAGTGTATGTACGCAATTCAGAGGGTGAATGGGCAAGACAAAATATTGAACTGCCTTTGAATTGGATATTGTAGCAGGTGCCAGGCGCACCCGTTTGTGTGTCAAGAACAGCAACGCTGCTGGTTTTTTAATGCTCAACAGCTTCCCATGTGTAACAAGAATGGTCCACCACCCAAAGGACATGCAGCCAACTTTACACAACTGTAGGAAGCATTGAAGATCCTACAGCACTCAATGCCAAAGCGCTAACCCCAGTCTAAACGCATGTGTCACACGAATGGGCATTACAGGATGTCCAAATTGTCATGAATAAGTTAAGTGCGCTGTCCCTGTATTTTGATGTGTTACCATGACAACTGGCCTTAGACATTGTATCATCATCAGGATAACATAGCCTAAATGCTTTGCCATTATATTTCTTTTCTCATAAAGACCTCGTTGGATTAGAGCCATACCAATCCACATAGCTGCAGGAGGTAGGAGTGCTGGGGGTGCTGCAGCACGGGTCCGAATTTTATAGTCAATTCTTTGAGAAATAGGTAGCCAATGGAGATCAGCAAGGATGGGGTTGATGTGGGCAGACTTTTTTTGTGTCAGAATCCTTGCATCACTGAGTTTGGATGAGCTGTAGTTTATGAATTGAATTTGCAGGCAGGCCCCAAAGTACTCTTCCCATAATCAATTCTGGAGAAAATGAGCTTTTCTGCTTCAGATGTGGTGAGAGAGAGTCTTAGGCGGGAGATGTTCTTCAGATGAAAGAATTACGTTTTACAAATGTGACTAATGTGGTCATTGAAGGAGAGGGCAGGGTCGAATTTCACACCCAAATTAATGATGACTGACGAGAAGGGGATGATGTGGCCATTTATGACAGGGCAGATGCTGCAGGAGTTGATCTACTAGGGGGTGCCTATCAGCATTGCTTCTGTCTTGCTGCTGAGGAGTTGTAGGAAGCTGTTCTGCCTCCAAGATTTTACCTCTTCCAGTCAGTTGGACAATGTTAACAGAGCAGATGTTGTGTCAGGCTTTGTTTTAATGGACACCTTTGTGTCATCTGCGTAGCAGTGGAATTGGACACTTGTCTGAAGATCTGGCCAACTGGGAACATGTAGGAAGAGGATAGGTCCTAACACTGACCCTTTTGGGTCACTGCAAGGGTCTTGCCTCTCCGAGGGTAATGTACTGCATGCGGTTAGAAGTCATCCAGTTTAGGGTGGTCTCACAGATGCCAGTGTGCTCTCGGAGGTGCGATCTACTGTATAAAAAGCCGCACTGAGGTACAGAAGAATCAAGATGGTGGGGGATCCTGTATCTGCAGCCATAAGGATGTCATTGACAACCTTCACCAGGGCTGTCTCAGTACTGTGCATGGGCCTGAAGCCAGACTGAAGCACCTCCATAAAGATGGATAGCACTGAGGTGTGACTGAAGCTGAGATGCCAATATCTTCTCCAGGACTTTACATAAAAATGGTAGGTTGGAAATGGGCCTGTAGTTTGAGAGGTCTTGGTCAAGGGATGATTTCTTGAGGGGTGATGCGATTTTGAACAGTGACGGAACATGCCCAGTGTGGAATGACTTGTTGAACAGGTTGGTTACAAACTGGATGAGAGCAGCTGATCATGTTTTGAACAGTGATGTTGAAATAGGGTCGAGGGTGCCCCTGGTAGTTTAGGTGATTTTGAACACAACAGCAGGTGAGACTAGAGCAAAGTCACTTAGATATGGGTGGTGGGCTTGTAGCCAGTGTGGGTTTGAGGTTGGAGGATACAATGTTCTGTCGGATGGTGTTGATTTTAGCCTTTAACTCAGCAAATTTGTAACATTGTGGCTGTGTGAGGGCCAGAGTCTGTAGGGTGGAGGCGGCGACTGATGGTGGGGAAAATAAATTCCTGAGATTTCCTCTGTTAGGGCTGTGGAAGTCATGAAAGTTTGTCAGCTGGTGGTTGTCAAGCAAATAACTTCTGGTCTCAAGGTAATTGACCGGATTAACATAAACACATTTAGCGGCTCCTGGGTTCCACGTATAGCCTACAAAGCCACTGATTCAACCCTTTTAGAACATTTGAAAAAGTCGAATAAATCCATGTAATATAGCCTACACCACCACAATACATACATACATTTATTTTAGGCAGGTCTAAAGAAACATGATATGAAGAAAATGTAGTCTATTTCAGAACAGAATAGCATACTCGGAGTTGTCCGTATGTTAGGCCCTGATCTGGCTATGCAGTATGGCTGTGGGTTACACTAGTTCATTTAGCAGAAAAGATTTGCTTAGAATTCTATGGTGTTATTTTATATTATTATATTATGAAGAATACAATTGAGATATATATAATATTCTCCAAAGGATTTGAGGGTGTGCGCACATGCGGCTATTCTGTGTTGAGCAGTTAACAAAGAAACTGGTACACCTATATGCTTAATTTAGAGTTATTTATGTAACTTTAGTTGTGATACAAACGTTGGACTATATGTTTTGATTTTGAATACATTCTAACACTGCATGATGCAACTCTAATGATGATTTGGATAAATGTGCATGACGGGCATGGGCTCTGCTTTGTTTCTTGCACAGTTCATCAGTCTCACATTCACAATTTGAGAAGCACTTGATAATGCCTTGAATTTCCCGGCTGCATCCCCATTGTGTGGCCTTGGGCTGAATATAATAATTATAATTTCCTTCTCCAGGCTGCGTGCCGAAGCACCTCACTCACATGGCTCTCCTTCACGTGATCAGGTCTTTTTTCACAGGCTACAAGTGAAGACACACAACTGCGCGTCCTTATCCAATTATTAGGCGCATATTGGAAGAACTGTCTACATTAACTTTTCGTCAGCCAACAAGATGAGTAGGCCTAACGAACAGCAAAAGCACTAGTCTGTCAACTGTCGACTATCCCCCATAGTACTAAAGTTGACCTATTCTGTGCAAGAAATCCAATATTCCAAATATTCCAGGTGTGTAATGCGATAGATCCAAAATTAATACAACCACTAGCATCCAAAAAAACTGTTTTAAGCAATGAGCCTGATGCAACGGATGAGAAAGTGTAGCTTAAAATGTTGATGAACTATTAGGTCATTTCTTCACATTATAAGTGCAGCAATGCGCACACGGCAGTAGGATATAAGTGAAAATCTTCCATTAGCTCGAAAACACCATTCTCAAAAGTGACCACAAGTGAGATTATGCATGTATTGCTTTTATTATAAAGGTGCATTTTTATGGTGAAAATTATCTTCTCCAAAAATTAAACTCGTGCTGCGCTGCGTATGTCTGACAGGCTCTACACCTGTTGTAAAGTGGATTAATGGGCTTCATTTTAACCTGTCTAGGACTCGCCAATGAAATTGCAGGGCGCCAAATTCAATCAACAGAGATCTCATAATTCAATTGTTTCAAACATACAAGTATTAGACACCATTTTTAAAGAAACATTCTCCTTAATCCAACCACAGTTTCCGATTTCAAAAAAGCTTTTCGGCGAAAGCAGAACATATCATTATGTTAGGTCAGCAACTAGTCACAAGGCATACAGCGATTTTCCAACCAAAGAGAGCAGTCACAAAAAGCAGAAATAGAGAAAATGAATCACTAACCTTTGATATTCTTCATCAGATGACACTCCCGGGACAACATGTCACACAATACATGTATGTTTTGTTTGATCAAGTTCATATTTATTTCCAAAAACCTCAGTTTACATTTGGCTTTGCCTCCAAAACATCCTGTAAATTTGCAGAGAGCCACATATATTTACAGAAATACTCATAATAAACATTGATAAAAGATACAAGTGTTATTCACAGATTTAAAGATATACTTCTTCTTAATGCAACCGCTGTGTCAGATTTTTTTTTTTAAACGGAGTACAGCGATCAGAGACCAAAACAACCCAAAAAGATATCCACCATTTTGGAGTCAACATAAGTCAGAAATAGCATTATAAATATTCACTTATCTTTGATGATCTTCATCAGAATGCACTCCCATGAATCCCAGTTCCACAATAAATGTTTGATTTGTTCCATAAAGTCCATAATTTATGTCCAAATAACTCCTTTTGGTTTGCGTGTTCAGTACACAATCTAAACTCACGACTTGCGGCCAGGTCCAGGCAAAAGTTCAGACAATAAGTAACATTACAGTCTGTAGAAACATGTCAAACGATGTATAGAATCAATCTTTAGGATGTTTTTATCATAAATCTTCAATAATGTTCCAACCGGAGAATTCCTTTGTCTTCAGAAAAGCAATGGAACGCGAGCTACCTCTCATGTGAATGCGCATGACCAGCTCGTGGCAATCTACCAGACCACTGACTCAAAGAGCCCTTATGAGCCCCTCCTTTAGATTAGAAGCCTCAAACAAGTTTCTAAAGACTGTTGACATCTAGTGGAAGTCGTAGGAAGTGCAAAATGACACTGTGTATTTGATAGGCCAAGAGTAAAAATTTAAAAAAACTACAAACCTCAGATTTCCCACTTCCTGGTTGGATTTTTCGTTTGCCATATGATTTCTGTTTATACTCACAGACGTCATTCAAACAGTTTTAGAAGCTTCAGTGTTTTCTATCCAAATATACTAATAATATGCATATATTAGCAACTGGGACTGAGGAGCAGGCAGTTTACTCTGGGCATGCTTTTTATCCAAACGTGAAAATGCTTCCCCCTAGCCATAAGAAGTTATTTGGCCACTTTAGTTGTGATACAAACCATATGAAAATATATAGGCCTATGGGCTAGGCTAAATGAGGTGTGCGACTATGATTTGAAAAAGTTCCTTGCCTTTGCTGGGCATCATTCACAAGTGATAATACAATGCAGTCGGAAAGTATTCAAACCACTTCACTTTTTCCACCTTTTGTTACGTTACAGGCTTATATTGAAATGGATTAAATCAATACAAATCCTCATCGATCTCCGCATGTGTGGTTCCCACCGTGAAGCAGGGAGCAGGAGATGTGGGGGTGATTTTTATTTAGAATTCAAGGCACACTTAACCAGCATGGCTACCACAGCATTCTGCAGAGATACTCCATCCCATCTGGTTTGAGCTTAGTGGGACTATCATTTGTTTTTCAACAGGACAATGACCCAAAAACACACCTCCAGGCTGTGTAAGGGCTATTTGAACAAGGAGAGTGATGGAAAGCATTCCAGGTGAAGCTGGTTGAGAGAATGCCAAGAGTGTGCAAAGCTGTCAAAGCAAAGGCTGGCTACTTTGAAGAATCTCAAAAAATAAAATATATTTTTGATTTGTTTAACACTTTTTTTGGTTACTACATGATTCCATATGTGTGTTATGTCATAGTTTTGATGTCTTCACTATTATTCTACAATGTAGAAAATAGTGAAAATTTAAAATAAACTTGAATGAGTAGGTGTTCTAAATCTTTTGACTAGTACTGTATGTAAATGTTATTAAGTAAAAAAATATATATATATATGTAGTTGCAAAAATATCAACTTTTTTACCGTATTGTGTGTAGATTGATGAAGGGGGGGAAACAATTGAGTATGTTTTGGAAAAAGGCTGTAACATAACAAAATGGGGAAAAAGTCAAGCGGTCTGTATACTTTCCGACTGCACTGTACATTTTACATTTGAATCATTTGGTAGACGCTCTTATCCAATTACATTTGACTTCAGTAACGTTCATAGCTGACTCCACCTATTTATACATTTTTGTAATACAGTAGTAGCCTACATGGTTGTTGTAACTAATACGGGCTGATATTGATCACAAAGGATGGCTGGCCCAGCGGCCGCTTGAGAACTCTCAGCTAGAGCACGTCTTGCCTGGGTTTGTTTACAAATAAGTAAAATTGTCACCCTGACACAAATGACATGAGTCTTGCTTTAAACTGTTAAAATGACACCCAGAAGTGACCGCGTGTCCTGCGTTAAATTTGTCTCACAAACTCACTGTTGAAACTCAGTTCCTTCCTTTGTGTGCTCATAGCTTTCAAATATGTTTCCCACAGATCAGCATCATGACCCTGCGTCTGTTTGAGCAGCTGATCCAGAAGCCCAACCAGCACATCCTCCACAGTCTGATGCTACGCAGCCTGGAGGAGAGGAACTACCTGGAGAACAAGCCCCAGGAGGAGAGGGAGCCCGTGGAGAACGGCCAGCCCCACGACTTCATGTAAGGGATCCCTCTGCAGAGTCTGTCCTCTGGCTGCAAAGGCTCTGGGGTTCTAACTATATAACTGCATTCAGAATTGTAGTGGAAATAAAATGGATAAAAAGTGTATTCCCTCATTAGGTGCCACAATACACAATACTTCACAGATGGTGTGTCTGTAACTTGGAACCATGAATTAAATGGCAATGCACTACAACAACCACAAAAAGTAACTTGAGTATAGCAATCATGGAATTCCGAATATGAAATGGTTCCTCAGTATGTTGGGGCCTAGTCCTTTGTGACAGATTAAGAATTCACTGGCTTGGCCAGCGCGCATGATGTGAGATTTTGTTCTGGGGGCTGAGATTAGTAGGGGCAACTAATGCAAATTCCATGGAATATCACTCCTTAATGAATTCTGCCTATTCTTTTTTCAATCTGTTCACATTAAGACAGACACACAACCCTAATAAAACAGATTTCATATCTGTGTGAACTACTGTCTCTTTAAATTAGAAAATGCAATACCCACGCCTAGTATCCAAACATTAGGTTGAAATCCAACAATATGAAAGCATACAAGCATATTTTCAGAGACTCCTCCTTTTGATGTAAAATCACTAAGCTTATTGTAACCAATTACCTTAGTGATGTAAAATGTAATGGAATGCATTTTACATTGAATCTGCCAATGGATGTTTTGTTATGTCTTTCAGAGACCTTGAAGAGGACCCTCTGTTTGTCGACGACTTCTCTCCAGAGAACAGGTTGTCCAGCCCTGATTGGTTGAGCAACTCCCCAACACACAGTCCTTACCACGCTAAGCCTGATGGAAAGACAGAGGTCCACAAGATTGTAAACAGGTACACAGTATTTCCTAGGAAACATGTGCCTTGTTACATATTTTAAACTTTTAGGAAGTAAGATACCTGCATCATGTAACCCTATAATGTTTTCATTATGTTTGCTTCAGTTTCCTGTGTTTGGTGCCTGATGAAGCCAAATCCTCGTCTCATGTGGAGGGAACGGGTTATGACACCTACCTAAGAGACGCACACAGACAGGTGAGTTCTCCAGGTCTCATGTTCTCTAGCTTCTAATTCACTGAACTCAATAGAGATCTGGGTTGTGTTCATTACCTTTTTTAAAAATTTAACTAGGCAAGTCAGTTAAGAACAAATTCTAATTTTCAATGACTGCCTATGAACAGTGGGTTAACTGCCTGTTCAGGGGCAGAACGACAGATTTGTACCTTGTCAGCTCGGGGGTTTGAACTTGCAACCTTCCGGTTACTAGTCCAACGCTCTAACCACTAGGCTACCCTGCCGTTAGGGTACACCGTTGGAAACCGTTTTGCACGTGTTTCTTATTGTTCTTATATAAGTTCAAATAGTATCTCCCTGTGTCACTCGGTTTTGAACTGTTTGCTTCTGATTCGAGCCTACTGAACACGACCATGGATCTCTGATTTGTTACGAACACTGAATGGATGGCATGTTGTCTACCCAATGTCATAACTCAACATCATCATTGTCCTCATCTTTTCTTAGTTCAGGGACTACTGTGGGATCTGTCAGAGATGGGACTGGCGCGGCACCCCCAAGGCCATGGAGAAGTGTGACCTGGACAGTCCCTTCTTCGAGGGCCACTTCCTCAAAGTCCTCTTTGACAGAATGGGCCGTATTTTGGATCAGGTGAGTTTGAAGTCAAGGAAAGATCTCAGATTTCCAGAAGATTCTCCGTTAAAAGTGCTTCTTAGTCCAAAACTAGGTTTAATCTGTGTCAGGAAAACCGGCCCAGAATGTTCAGACAGGGTATCAATTGGATTAAATACTTAAATCTGCTTTGTGAGTTTAGCGATATTGTGGTAATCTTGACTCATCATGGTGTACCTGAGCTCACTGACTGTCCTTTCTCTGTCCTCCAGCCTTATGATGTGAACCTGCATGTGACGTCAGTGCTGTCCAAGCTGTCTCTGTTACCCCACCCACACATTCATGAGTACCTGCTGGATCCCTACATCAACCTGGGCCCCGGCTGCAGGTCCCTCTTCTCCGTCATCGTCAGGGTATGTTGAGGAATCAACATGAGCAGATACTCAGATACCCTCTATTGATCTCTCATGAATTGATATTGAAGTGATTGTAGTAAGGTAGTTAAGGTTGTGGGCCTATGGAGGAACAATCTTTGTTGAGTATAGTCAATCTTGAGTATCAATTTAGTTAGGGCAATTATGTTATAGTCACGTTTATGTAAACATAACAATTTCCTCAGTCAAGTTTCCAACCATTTTATGCAAGTAAAGTACATGTTGGATAAAGAATGTTATGACAGGCCTGATGGAAACATTTTCCGGTCGACTTTCCAAATGTCGACAACTAAATATGCGAGACAAGGTATCTGTAAAATTAATTCATGTGAGAAATGTTGGTGGAAACGCTTTTATGCGCAAATATGTATATAACGACCATCATATCAAAGTAAACTTGGAGTCACGCAGTGACGTTGTGTGGTGCTCCCACTACGAGTCGGAAAAGCATGCAGTTTTATCAAGCTACAAATTAAATAAGTTACGATGAACTTCACAGGGTGGTGAAAGTGCAAGGTAATGAGCTTGATGCTCCTTTCCAATCAACATTGAGGGTCTTATTCTGGTGACCTGACAAATAAAAACGATCTCATCATAATAATCTCATCATGTAGGCTATACGTGCTCTCTAGCCATTACTGTACCTGTGAGCTGTTGGCTACTAGATAACGCAAAACATTTTTTGTTGTTGTGAGGAAACCACTCGGTAGAGTTGAAAATGCAATGGAAACCCATTTAAGCTGTGTTTTTTATTTGGCACATGGGAATTTAACTGCAAAAGGTGTTTTCTATGTACTACGTCGTCACACAGCCCCTTCTTTCTGCAACAAGTCAGTTTGATGGAAACCTCTGGTGGGAAAATGTGCATATTGTTTTTATGCTTATTTTAGAATATTCGCATGACAATCTCTTGCCAATTGGATGGAAACCCAGCTATTGTCAGTATTGAACCAGCTCTGAGCCTTTTTATACTGTAACACTGATTTGCCCCTGTGCATTTCACTCTTGTCAGGTGGTTGGGGACCTCATGTTGAGGATTCAGCGCATCCCAGACTTCACACCCAAACTCCTGCTGGTAAGAAAGAGACTGCTTGGCCTCGAACCAGAGGGTCTGAAGTAAGTACTCTGTGAAAGGTTTATGTACTCCACAAAAGATAGTAAGATGTGTTGAATTCAGGTAGAAAAGATATGTTTAAGTCAGGTAGCTACTAGCCAGATGTATTTAATTTGAAGTGGATGTGTTAAGGATTTTTTCTGCCATTTAAACCCTTGGGTGGGCCACCTAAGCGGGCTGCCTAAGTATGTACATGCAGTGTCTTCGGAAAGTATTCAGAACCCTTCACTTTTTCCACATTTTGTTACATTACAGCTTTATTCTAAAATGGATTAAAAAAAAAGAATAATCAATTTACACACAATATCCCAGAATGACAAAGTGAAAACAGGATTAAATATAAATACACATTCATAAGTTTGAGGTCACTTAGAAATGTCCTTGTTTTTGAAAGAAAAGCACATTTTTTTTTGTCCATTGAAATAACATCAAATTGATCAGAAATACAGTGTGGGCATTGTTAATGTTGTAAATGACTATTGTAGCTGGAAACGGCAGATTTTTATGGAATATCTACATAGGCGTACAGAGGCCCATTATCAGCAACAATCCTTCCTGCGTTCCAATGGCACGTTGTTAGCTAATCCAAATTTATAATATTAAAACACTTTTTCAATTATGTTAGCATAGCTAAAAACTGTTGTGCTGAATTAAAGAAGCAATAAAATGGGCCTTTAGACTAGTAGAGTATCTGGAGCATCAGCATTTGGGTTTGATTACAGGCTCAAAATGGCCAGAAACAAAGAACTTTCTTCTGAAATTCGTCAGTCTATTCTTGTTCTGAGAAATGAAGGCTATTCCATGCGAGAAATTGCCAAGGAACTGAAGATCTCATACAAAGCTATGTACTACTCCCTTCACAGAACAGCACAACCAGAATAGAAAGAGGAGTGGGAGGTCCCGGTGCACAACTGAGCAGGACACAAGTACATTAGAGTGTCTAGTTTGAGAAACAGACGCTTCACAAGTCCTCAACTGGCAGCTTCATTAAATAGTTACCCTCAACGTCAACAGTGAAGAGGTGACTCCGGGATGCTGGCCTTCTAGGCAGAGTTCCTCTGTCCAGTGTCTGTATTCTTTTGCACATCTTAATATTTTATTTTTATTGGCCGGTCTGAGATATGGCTTTGTCTTTGCAACTCTGCCGAGACTTTCTTCTTTAATCAGGACAACAGTTTTCAGCTGT
Source organism: Oncorhynchus nerka (assembly GCF_034236695.1). NCBI lineage: Eukaryota > Metazoa > Chordata > Actinopteri > Salmoniformes > Salmonidae > Oncorhynchus > Oncorhynchus nerka. Next base: position 43,803,389 of record NC_088405.1, on the reverse strand, counting down.
GCTACCATAATTGCAAAATGGTTTTCTAATGATCAATTAGCCTTTTAAAATGATAAACTTTGATTAGCTAACATAACGTGCCATTGGAACACAGGAGTGATGGTTGCTGATAATGGGCCTCTGTACGCCTATGTAGATATTCCATTAAAAAATCTGCGGTTTCCAGCTACAATAGTCATTTACAACATTAACACGGATCAATTTAACCCCTTGCCTCTACTTGGGACGCTTGCGTCCCAACTAGAGCTCTGGAAATGCAAATGCGCTACGCTAAATGCTAATAGTATTAGTTAAAACTCAAAAGTTCATTAAAATACACATGCAGGGTATCAAATTAAAGCTCCACTCGTTGTGAATCCAGGCAACAAGTCAGATTTTTAAAATGCTTTTCGGCGACAGCATGAGAAGCTATTATCTGATAGCATGCACCAATACACTACAACACAAAAGCACAGCAGGGGACGTAAACAAAATAATTAGCATTTCGGCGTTACACAAACCGCACAATAAAATAGAAAACAGTCATTACCTTTCACCATCTTCTTTGTTGGCACTCCTAGATGTCCCATAAACACTATTGGGTCTTTATTTCGATTAAATCGGGCCATATAAAGCCAAGATATCGTTATATGTAGACTGTGTGATAAACGAAAAAAACAGCGATTTCACAACGTAACGTCATTTTTTAAAATTCAAAAAGTAGACGATAAACTTTCACAAAACACTTCGAAATACGTTTGTAATGCTACTTTAGGTATTAGTAAACGTTAATAAGCGATAAAAATCATCCATAGGCGATGTAGAAATCATTAGCTGTCGTCTTGGAAAAAATTTCAGGAGAGAGCTCTTCCGGAATGATCTGGGCGGAGACCGGAGGTAAGTCGTGCCCCTCTTTCGGTTCAACCAAGAATCAAAGATGATTCAATTCACAAGACCCCATCATCAACATGGGGATGCTGTGGGAGTTGAATGCTCGGTCTTATCTAATTCGACTCACTGTTAACAATTGCTGGAAGTGGCGCAAGGATATTTATTTCCATTTTCTGTGATCAGGTTTTCCTGCGCTTTCCGATGTAACGCACGTTATGTAATAGCCACAGTCGTGATTTAACCAGTTTTAAAAACGTCCGAGGGTTTCCTATCCACACATTCTAACCATATGAACGTACTATATTCCTGGCATGAGTAGCAGGGCGCTGAAATGTTGCGCGATTTTTAACAAAATGTTCAAAAAAGTAGAGGGTCGACTGAAGAGGTTAATGTTATTTTAATGTATAAAAAGTGTGCTTTTCTTTCAAAAACAAGGACATTTCTAAGTAACCCCAAACTTTTGAACGGTAGTATAGACATGTGTATATACACAGTTGAAGTCGGAAATTGACATACACCTTAGCCAAATACATTTAAAATCAGTTTTTCACAATTCCTGACATTTAATCCTAGTAAAAATTCCCTGTCTTAGGTCAGTTAGGATTACCACTTTATTTTAAGAATGTGAAATGTCAGAATAATAGTAGAGTAGTAGAATAATAGTAGAGAATGAATTTATTTCAGATTCATTTATTTCATCACATTCCCAGTGGGTCAGAAGTTTACATACTCAATTTTTTAATTTTTTTACCTTTATTTAACTAGGCAAGTCAGTTAAGAACAAATTCTTATTTTCAATGACGGCCTAGGAACAGTGGGTTAACTGCCTGTTCAGGGGCAGAACGACAGATTTGTACCCTTGTCAGCTCGGGGATTTGAACTTGCAACCTTCCGGTTATTAGTCCAACGCTCTAACCACTAGGCTCTAACCACTGCTGACAGCATTCCCCAACCCTCAACCAACCCCTGTCCCTTCCCCTTTTCTGTGTAGCATTGGCCACATAAACACATTTTAGGCCTAGTTCAGGTAGACTGAAGTATTTGATTGAAGGGGATGTGTTGAAATTTGACACTGTGCCTGCCTGGTCTTTCCCATGTAGCATCGACCACATGACCCTGCTGGAGGGGGTGATTGTACTGGAGGAGTTCTGCAAGGAGCTGGCTGCCATTGCCTTTGTCAAGTTCCACGCGTCTGCCTCCACCTCCCCCTAATCCAACCGGCCAGATAGGCCAGGACTGGGGTGGGGTGGGGAGGGGAGTGCGGGCAGGGAGAGGACAGGATCAACAAACGACTGGTTACTTTCCACTGGTCATCCCTAAAATCGATTGTGCCCCAAAGACATACTGTAAGCAGGATATGTTTCATCAAATGTCTTGGGACTACAGATAAAGCATTTTGCCCCACGCCCTAACCAGAACAACAGTAAGGCTGGCAATCCGGGGCTAGAGGCTTTCAGGGTGAGGAAGAGGATGTGTGGATGGATGCGGTAGGAGAGGGGACATTCTCAAGATGGTTTGAGCTGGGCAAGGCCTGCAGAGTCCCTGCGTGCTCTCTCTCTCTCTCTCTCTCGCCTTTCTCTGTCTTTCTCGCCAACCTAAACAAATATGATCACCCCTTCACTATGTGTGTCATAGGGAGAGAAATGTTTTTTCTGTATGTGTGTATTAATTTAATTTTTTTTCATACTCTGCTGTTTGTAAGCGTCAATGCCTTAGTGTTGGATTATTACGCCTTTTCAGTCACTCTTTCAGGAGGTTGTTTGTTTCCTAGTGAAACATTTTATCTTTAGCCCACATCTCTAATATATTCTTCTTCTGTCAGATTATCAATGTCAAATCACAAAAAATCTGTGGACAAGATAGCCCCTCTAATTAGCACCCAAATTGCTTACCAAAATCAGGTAATTCACCCGATTCGTTAAAAAGAAAAGTACATACAATACAATGTAAAATGTTCTTATTTAACAAACAAAAAAAATTATGAAGTTCACTGTAGTGTCTGAGATAATAAGATTACTAGTCACGGTGTGGCAGAAGTGGAAAGTCCCTGTATTTATTTTCAGTTTCTTTCGGGTTGCCTTTTTAACTGTCAGATATGCATTTTTAAAGAAAGAAAACCATTTTTAACCAATTTAATAGACAAGGAACTCAATGCAACTTAATTTGCAGAAAATGTGTGAAGTTTTGAATTGTCCCTGACTAGTAAACTCCACTGTGGAGATGTTCGTGTTAACATTGCTCAGGCTACCTACCTAACCATGTCAATGGTTGTGTATTTCTCATTGTTTGCACCGTCAACCTCACTAGCAATGGGATAACATTATAGAGTAATGTGACATCACATTTTGTAGAATGTGGATCCTGAAAAACAAACTGGATTTGGACATGGACTTCTATGTACATTTGCACTCGTTACATATATCAGAATCTTTGCTTTCTTTTCGGACCTTCGTCGGCTTTTGAGGAAAGTGACGCCGCATTTCTTCTTCTTTTGCCTCTGTGACAATGTTATCGTTTAATACAGTAATCATTATTGCCGTTTCAAAATGTACTCTGCTACATTGTACACTTATGTTGTCTTTTAATTTGTACTAGTGTAGAGGCATGGCCATCTTTCAGCGATATTACATGGAACACATTTTCTACGTGTTATTCATTACTTGTTTATTTATAGGAGGTCATCTTAATTTTGGGATTGGGAGGTCCTCAAAGGGGTCCTATTACATAAATAATTCTGTCTTTGTTAGCTTACATTGTGGCATGTAGGCCTACATGTAAATGTATGGGAACACAGTACATGAATTTGATATGTTCCTTCGTAAGCTACCATTTTATAAATGCAATTGTATACACACAGTTTGTTTCCATAAGAGGTATTTCATTTACCAAGAGTATTGTTTTCCAGCATGATCTTTGATGATGCAGAGGAAAGGACTCTGTCCTTAATGTAAAAAAATATATATAATGATGGAGGACACTATTGTGTGTGTGCTGTGTAGATTAGAAGATCGTGTAACCAGGGTTCGTTGCAAGTACCTGTTGGAGTAATTTTGTGGAGGTTGGACACTTACACTTAATTATTTTAATCGGTCTGAATTAGGGAACTACATGACATAACCGGTGCTGGGGATGTGTTGCTTGCCTGAACGCTTTGGGTTTGTACATGGATGGTGCCCAGTGTGTGTGTGGTTGTGTTATAGGGGATGAGTGTGTCTGTGTGAATGCTTGCTGTAGTACGCAGACTGGATGAATCTCCATGAGGTCAGGAGTTTGAAATACTCCATATTAGCCGGGACACTGAACTTAGTGGCTGGAGCTGTTGTTCCTGCTAAGTTGACATAGCAAGTTGGCTTCTGGTTGTCTACCCTATACAGCACCTGGGGGAATATGTCACAAAATAGGATCAACTTGTTAGCCAACTAACTTATTTGAATGTTCTGGATAACTTTCTAGGAAGATATGGACATCTGATTGATTCCACGAACAACCCATTTGACCGTTTTAGCTGTTATTTCATTTTGATTAAAGTTAAGCTGTCTACCTTGGTTGTCCTGCATTGTAGTATCCCCCGCTGGCCTAATTATGCAAATGTTTGCATGAAATCAGATTTGCACATGGTCTTCATTCTTGTTCATATGTTGTACATATACCAATACTAAAAAGCTTTTTTAGTTTTTGATTTTTTTGTTTATCATGAACTCCAAAAAAATATTAGGATGCACCTTTCAGGAGTGACTTGTCTACTTTAATGGATGAAAAACATTTTTTTATTCTTAATCATGCACATTTTGTGATCAACGTTTCCAACCTTTCTGTACCTGTGTATATAGGCTATACGTGTACAATAGTAATATTTGCCAGGTGTAAATGCATGCATATCATTTATTGTAATTATGAAAGCAGCATCTCTCTCTCTCCTAGCCTAGTACCAGATCTGTTTGTGTCTTCTGGCCCAACTCCATTGTCACACTAATGACCATAGGAGTTAGGAAGACTGCACAAACATCAGTGACCAGGCTCCCTTCCCATCCACGATGATTTCTTAGCAGTCAGCACTTTGCTCCTCTTCTGAAGGAAACAAGGAAATACAATGATGCCTTACTTCACACCGTGACATTAATGGTTTCACTGCTTGGCTTGGGTTTGTTTGTCACACATTGGATGCTCTATTTGTGAAAGGCATACATACGGGGGCTTGTATTTCCTTGTCTGCGTGCAAGAGTCTAGTATTCAAAAAATCTGATGCCAAGTTTATTTTCCTGTTCTGTATCCGCTTAGACCAATCACTGTATATCTTTGGTAAAACATGTTTGCTGCATTTAATTGTTAACCTAAAACTGGGTGTGAAATGGGTTACCTTTTTGGACTTTTTCTTGACCAGTATGATTTATTATGTGATTAGTGCAATGGTATTTAAATGTAATATTAAGTTGCATGCTCATTCCTCATCATCGCCTCTTGATGCTTATGATCAGTGTCTCGAAAATAACTATCGCCGACAGGGTGGGTTCTTTTCTGCAGTTTCTCTCATACACTCAGGGGCATCACGTTTTCATTCTCATCTGCCATTTCTGGTTTATGCGTGCTACTTTTCGGTGTGTGTGAGAAATCATACAGGACATTATGGCTTTGTTTAACATCTTCCGTCCCCAATAAAAATACAGCTTTATTCATCAAGTTGTTTGGTTGTTATTGTTGAATCAAATTTAACAAATTGGATTATGGACAAAATGCATTGGAAGGTTTAATTTGTTTTTATTACAAAAGTTTTGTACATGGTTACGTTTAGATACGAAAACAAAACTGCACAAAATAACCATTTTATATTTTTACCATGACTGCACTTCCATTTATTCATCTCCTTTTTTTTTGTTCTTTTTTTTTTGTTGTTATCCATTAGAAGAATCTGAGATAACAAGTGACAACTTCTAACCCACAAGACTTTGGCTGGGATTCCATCCAAAACCTCAATATAGCGCGCTTGACATGAAAGAATTTCCAATTAAGCGGTCGAAATCTGAACGGCTGATCTTGAATGTGATCTCCGCAACATTGCCTTTAAAAGACGCAATGTCTACAAACATGATCGGCTTGAATCTTGGCCTTTGATTGCAAATTAAAAAAATAAAAAGCATTGCATGAACTTGCTCAATACATTGTCAGCTCAGTCCATATATACACAAAAATATTCCACTGACTGGAGAAACAATTTCCTGGGATGGGAGAAATACATGAGTTTAATGTACAGTAAAAGCTAAGGTCCAAGGCTCTTGCGTGATGGTTTGCAGAATAAACAGACATTTCAATTCCCTTCATGAGAACGTAAACCCACAACTATGAAAAAGAGGCCCTGTTGGTAGAAAGAAAATGGTGCTCTCACTATCCCCAATCCACCTTGGTAAAGTGGGTCCTAACTGGGTCAAATACCATTATTTCTCCAAATAAATACTATGAAGTTATGTCTTTAAAACTTGTAGTGGGTTAACTCACTTTTTGAAATACCCTTTAAAACCTCACTATTCTTCATGAACACAGTTAAATGTAAAATGTAAATTCCTAAGAAAATGCCAGCATAGCATGTTTAAATGGTTCAGAGGCAATATGACATTGTATAGATTTATTGGTTGATTGATCAACCATGTTATAAGCAGACCTGGGTTCATATACATAAGTTGTGCTTGATTGAGCCTGCCTGTTGTGATGGAACCAATATAAGTCTCAAAAGTGCAAACCCCTCCCACCTAGCATAATTAAGCATATATAATACATTAATCCAGGTATGGTTATAAGGAGACTAACAAACCCTTCATACAGTACTGACACCTAGAGAAAATACCCTTTTTAGTTCAGTGTTTTATCCTGGCATTCTGTCCAATTCTTAACTGAAACAGGAGCTTGCTAGTGCCCTGCTACCAACTGCCCAGACTAGCGAAAATAACTTTCAGTAACCTACATGGCCATACAGGCACCAGTAGACGCAGTCCTTCAGCACTGTGACTGGCAAGGTGTGAAGAGTTCATTGTGATTCACTCCAGAAAGATGTCACCCTTGTCAGTCAGTTTGGCACAAACTGGCTTATATTTCACAACGCAGGATCCGCATATCCAGCGAACTCAATTTAAATAATTAAACTATAAATTTTTACCAGAATATATTTTACGCTTCAGAATACATTATCTTGTAAGGTAGTTGGCCAACTATAAGAAATAGCCCTCAGAACAGCCTCAATTCTTCCGGTCATGGACTCTACATGGTGTCGAAAGCGTTCGACAGGGAAGTTGGCCCTTGTTGACTCCAATGCTTCCCACAGTTGGGTCCAGTTGGCTGGATGTCCTTTGGGTGGTGGACTATTATTGAAACACACGCAAAACTGTTGCGTGTGAAAAACCCAGCAGTTCTTAACACAAACTGGTGCGCCTGCCACCTACCATACCCCGTTCAAAGGCACTTAAATCTTTTGTCATTCACCCTCAATGGCACACATACACAATCCATGTCTCAATTGTCTCAAGGCTTAAAATCCTTCTTTAACACGTCTCCTCACCTTCATCTACACTGATTGGAGTGGATTTAACAAGTGACATCAATAAGGGATCATAGGATTCACCTGGTCAGTGTATGTCATGAAAGAGCAGGTGTACATAGTGTATAAATAATTAATTTATTCTATATGCAAATTACTTGCATATACAAAACAACTATATGCCATCACACAAACAGGCAAAAAATACAATTTGATTCAATTCAAAAATAATTATGTACATTTACAAATGTCTTTAACCCCAAAGCCACCATACCCTTCCCATTTATAAATCCCACGTTTACGCGCACACACACACACACACACACACAAATGTATCTTTGGCTGACGTGTGGAGCTGCAGCACATGCATCATGTGCACTTGACAAATAATTACAGACCCCCACCCCCCCAAAAAAATAATACTATAGACAAGGTATTCCAAAAGGAGGATTTAGTGAATATCTCAATTCCTTTCTATGCTTTAGTGAATGAATACATACGTATTTTCAAACATCTACTCACATACAAAGCTTAGCGACACACATACCCTTCCATACGTGTGCATACATACAGAATTGTAATGTAAATGCAACACACAGAGCTGTAAAATGAAATGCTGATGGAAGGCATCAATAAATAGAGATGTCTGGACAGTTTCCCTGGGCCTTAGTGTGTCTGTCAGTCGTTCTTAGTGTTCTGGGTGGTGTCCAGGCTGACCACCTGCAGCTCTGTCAGGTTACTGCTGCTGCTGCTCAACTGCTGACCAATCACCATCTGCAACACAGCACATAAACATCAGCATGCGCCACTGAAGACCAATCAAAGTCAAAGAAAATTAAAGTGACATTGGGAAAGAAGAGAGAACATAACTCTATGCTCAGCAATGGGTCCACCACAGATAGAACAATGAGCCGGATGTATAAATCTGAACCATTCGGTTGGCATTTCCACTCAGCACCAAATACGAGGCAATAGGATCTCACTAGCTCATGCTTGGCTCTGCCCACCTCCTTGCTTGTTCTGCCCACTATGATTAATTTGCTCCCATTGGAAACGACAGGCTGTGGTCTATCTTGGGTTAATTATTTAAAAAATCTTTGGTTCCACTTTGCATGCCTTAATTTGCACTGTTGAGTAGCCTATTGCCAGACAATACACCTGCCTAACATGGTTGGGGTCAATTCCATTTCAATTCCAGGTAATTCAGGAAGTAAACAAATTCAAATTCAAAATGCTCCTAATTGAAAAGCATTGAAGATAATTAATTTTTGTGTACTTCCTGAATTGACTGGAATTGACCCCAACCCTGCTGCCTAAGCACACAATTATTGACATTAAATTGATTAACTAAAATCCTCTATTTTTGAAAAGAAAGCTTTTTCTAAAAGCATCACTTTGCATGAGTTTGGTCATTTGTGTTGTTATAGTGTACGGTAGCTATTGTACTCCAACTAAGGCTCTGTGAAACACAATCGATTATATTCTGCTCCTAAACTTTAGTCATTCACTCACATTCACCTCTATAAAAAGCCAATCTATTGAAATCTCAATCCTGCGTGACTTTGACTGATTTCCTCAATACAAATAAAAAAAGTATTCCAAAGAACATATGGCTTTCAATAATGTTCCGTGCAGTGTTGTCCAAACATTATTTTCATTTTTATTTAACGGTTGTTTAACTAGGCAAGTCAGTTAAGAACAAGTTCTTATTTTACAATGACAGCCTATCCCAGGCCAAACCCTCCCCTAACCCTGACGACACTGGGCCAACTGTGCGCCGCCCTATGGGACTCCCGATCACAGCCTGTTGTGATACAGCCCGGGATCGAACCAGGGTCTGTGACGCCTCTAGCACTGAGATGCAGTGCCTTAGACCGCTGCACCACTCTGGAGCCCCAAATGTCATAGGAGTAAATCATCCACATACAGTAACAGTACAGGAGGCAGGCCAAACCCTCCCCTCCACAGTGATAAACAGTGCTCTGTCCGGATGCATTAGTGCATGTCAGTGGCATGCTGGTTGCAGAGAGAATGAGAGTTTCACTTGTAAAATGTAGGTCTTGCCGTACTGGGTGTAGCTGCACTGCAGAAACAGGGATCTGCATGGTGCCCGAGGGTGCCGTAAGGAATACCTGAGGGACAGCACCTAGCCAGAGAGAGACGGACACATACAAACATGAACACAGCCCTCTCATCTAAACTAACATTTTACCACTGAATATATACAGAGACTAACATTATACCACTGAATATATACAGAGACTATGTGCATGCTGTATAGGCTATACCACCCCACTTTGGGTCGGGGTCAAACACACTAGCCTGTCATAGTCAAACTCCCGACTATGTAGCTATATTCATACCAGATCTGGGTTAATACAGTATGCGTTTTCATCCTTTGAGCATTTGATTAAGCCTGCCTGGAATGCCAGATAGGTTAAGCTCAACACACCTAGCTAAAAAAAAAAATGAAAGAAAAAAATACTAATTGAACTGAGGTCTGAATCATATATCAATCAACCTCCCCCATCAACCCACAGCCAGTGTAGCCTCACCTGTGTCCCAGCGTAGCCTACTGTAGTCAAGCGTGGTCTCACCTGTGTCCTGGCCATGTCCGTGGGACACCTGCATGGCCGAGGGGCTGGACGCGTACATCACTGTGTGGGGGCTGGTGTACATCATGTGCCCCGCCATGGACGTGGGCACAGACGATGTGACAATGGTCGCTGGGGGAGTGGGGAAAAGATATTAGTGTATAAGACAAAGTAAGAAGTTTAGAAGAGACATTGCCCACCAGATGGCACTGTATCACTGAGGGAAAATTAAATTCTGTTCAACTGAAGTTGACCCCTCAACAGTATTGTAGACTACAACCTTCCGCTCACTCAAGAAAGATAAGTTCGACTCTGGATAGAGCTTATCACACATAACCAGGGTTGTACAGCCCTGTGTTAGACAGAGGAGAGTTACCAGTGGAGACAGTCGAGGTCTGGGAGATCTCCGAGCTGCTGTCGTTGGTGTGTGTGGTGGGGTGCACCTGGATGGCCTGCAGCTGCTGGGTCATCCCTCCCCCTGGAGGGGAACAGGCAACACAAAACAGCTGATCATTCACCTGTACACTATTCTAATCTTCTGTCAAAACTCTTATAAATGGTAGGAATATTAGTTTGCCCCATACAGTTTTGGACATGGTTTCATACACCTATGTACAGTCAACTAAAGTTCATGCCTGCCTTCATGCCTGTTATTCCTTGTACAGTTGTGGCCAAAAGTTTTGAGAATGACACAAATATAAATTTTCACAAAGTCTGCTGCCTCAGTTTGTATGATGGCAATTTGCATATACTCCAGAATGTTATAAGAGACCATAATACAAGAAACAGCACTATAGAGAGATAGAACAACAACAACGCAGCCACTGCCAGCTAGCCTACTTCAGCAGTACTGTATCATTTGAATTATTTTAGTCAATAAGATTCCTGCTACGTAAGCTTAACTTTCTGAACATTCGAGACGTGTAGTCCATTTGTCATTCCAATCTCCTGTGCATTAGCGTAGCCTCTTCTGTAGCCTGTCAACTATGTGTCTGTCTATCCCTGTTCTCTCCTCTCTGCACAGACCATACAAACGCTCCACACCGCGTGGCCGCGGCCACTCTAATCTGGTGGTCCCAGCGCGCACGACCCACGTGGAGTTCCAGGTCTCCGGTAGCCTCTGGAACTGCCGATCTGCGGCCAACAAGGCAGAGTTCATCTCAGCCTATGCCTCCCTCCAGTCCCTCGACTTCTTGGCACTGACGGAAACATGGATCACCACAGATAACACTGCTACTCCTACTGCTCTCTCTTCGTCCGCCCACGTGTTCTCGCACACCCCGAGAGCTTCTGGTCAGCGGGTGGTGGCACCGGGATCCTCATCTCTCCCAAGTGGTCATTCTCTCTTTCTCCCCTTACCCATCTGTCTATCGCCTCCTTTGAATTCCATGCTGTCACAGTTACCAGCCCTTTCAAGCTTAACATCCTTATCATTTATCGCCCTCCAGGTTCCCTCGGAGAGTTCATCAATGAGCTTGATGCCTTGATAAGCTCCTTTCCTGAGGATGGCTCACCTCTCACAGTTCTGGGCGACTTTAACCTCCCCACGTCTACCTTTGACTCATTCCTCTCTGCCTCCTTCTTTCCACTCCTCTCCTCTTTTGACCTCACCCTCTCACCTTCCCCCTCTACTCACAAGGCAGGCAATACGCTCGACCTCATCTTTACTAGATGCTGTTCTTCCACTAACCTCACTGCAACTCCCCTCCAAGTCTCCGACCACTACCTTGTATCCTTTTCCCTCTTGCTCTCATCCAACACTTCCCACACTGCCCCTACTCGGATGGTATCGCGCCGTCCCAATCTTCGCTCTCTCTCCCCAGCTACTCTCTCCTCTTCCATCCTATCATCTCTTCCCTCTGCTCAAACCTTCTCCAACCTATCTCCTGATTCTGCCTCCTCAACCCTCCTCTCCTCCCTTTCTGCATCCCTTGATTCTCTATGTCCCCTATCCTCCAGGCCGGCTCGGTCCTCCCCTCCTGCTCCGTGGCTCGACGACTCATTGCGAGCTCACAGAACAGGGCTCCGGGCAGCCGAGCGGAAATGGAGGAAAACTCGCCTCCTGCGGACCTGGCATCCTTTCACTCCCTCCTCTCTACATTTTCCTCTTCTGTCTCTGCTGCTAAAGCCACTTTCTACCACTCTAAAGTCCAAGCATCTGCCTCTAACCCTAGGAAGCTCTTTGCCACCTTCTCCTCCCTCCTGAATCCTCCTCCCCCTCCCCCCTCCTCCCTCTCTGCAGATGACTTCGTCAACCATTTTGAAAAGAAGGTCGACGACATCCGATCCTCGTTTGCTAAGTCAAACGACACCGCTGGTTCTGCTCACACTGCCCTACCCTGTGCTCTGACCTCTTTCTCCCCTCTCTCTCCAGATGAAATCTCGCGTCTTGTGACGGCCGGCCGCCCAACAACCTGCCTGCTTGACCCTATTCCCTCCTCTCTTCTCCAGACCATTTCCGGAGACCTTCTCCCTTACCTCACCTCGCTCATCAACTCATCCCTGACCGCTGGCTACGTCCCTTCTGTCTTCAAGAGAGCGAGAGTTGCACCCCTTCTGAAAAAACCTACACTCGATCCCTCCGATGTCAACAACTACAGACCAGTATCCCTTCTTTCTTTTCTCTCCAAAACTCTTGAACGTGCCGTCCTTGGCCAGCTCTCCCCCAACTCTCTCAGAATGACCTTCTTGATCCAAATCAGTCAGGTTTCAAGACTAGTCATTCAACTGAGACTGCTCTTCTCTGTATCACGGAGGCCCTCCGCACTGCTAAAGCTAACTCTCTCTCCTCTGCTCTCATCCTTCTAGACCTATCGGCTGCCTTCGATACTGTGAACCATCAGATCCTCCTCTCCACCCTCTCCGAGTTGGGCATCTCCGGCGCGGCCCACGCTTGGATTGCGTCCTACCTGACAGGTCGCTCCTACCAGGTGGCGTGGCGAGAATCTGTCTCCTCACCACGCGCTCTCACCACTGGCGTCCCCCAGGGCTCTGTTCTAGGCCCTCTCCTATTCTCGCTATACACCAAGTCACTTGGCTCTGTCATAACCTCAAATGGTCTCTCCTATCATTGCTATGCAGACGACACACAATTAATCTTCTCCTTTCCCCCTTCTGATGACCAGGTGGCGAATCGCATCTCTGCATGTCTGGCAGACATATCAGTGTGGATGACGGATCACCACCTCAAGCTGAACCTCGGCAAGACGGAGCTGCTCTTCCTCCCGGGGAAGGACTGCCCGTTCCATGATCTCGCCATCACGGTTGACAACTCCATTGTGTCCTCCTCCCAGAGCGCTAAGAACCTTGGCGTGATCCTGGACAACACCCTGTCGTTCTCAACTAACATCAAGGCGGTGGCCCGTTCTTGTAGGTTCATGCTGTACAACATCCGCAGAGTACGACCCTGCCTCACACAGGATGCAGCGCAGGTCCTAATCCAGGCACTTGTCATCTCCCGTCTGGATTACTGCAACTCGCTGTTGGCTGGGCTCCCTGCCTGTGCCATTAAATCCCTACAACACATCCAGAACGCCGCAGCCCGTCTGGTGTTCAACCTTCCCAAGTTCTCGCACGTCACCCCGCTCCTCCGCTCTCTCCACTGGCTTCCAGTTGAAGCTCGCATCCGCTACAAGACCATGGTGCTTGCCTACGGAGCTGTGAGGGGAACGGCACCTCAGTACCTCCAGGCTCTGATCAGGCCCTACACCCAAACAAGGGCACTGCGTTCATCCACCTCTGGCCTGCTCGCCTCCCTACCACTGAGGAAGTACAGTTCCCGCGCAGCCCAGTCAAAACTGTTCGCTGCTCTGGCCCCCCAATGGTGGAACAAACTCCCTCACGACGCCAGGACAGCGGAGTCAATCACCACCTTCCGGAGACACCTGAAACCCCACCTCTTTCAGGAATACCTAGGTAAGGATAAAGTAATCCTTCTCACCCCCCTTAAAAGATTTAGATGCACTATTGTAAAGTGGCTGTTCCACTGGATGTCTTAAGGTGAACGCACCAATTTGTAAGTCGCTCTGGATAAGAGCGTCTGCTAAATGACTTAAATGTAAATGTTATAAAGAGTGATCAGATGAATGGCAATTAATTGCAAAGTCCCTCTTTGCCGTGCAAATGAACTGAATCCCCTAAAACATTTCCACTGCATTTCAGCCCTGCCACAAAAGGACCAGCTGACATCAGCTGACATCATGTCGTTAACACAGGTGTGAGTGTTGACGAGGACAAGGCTGGAGATCACTCTGTCATGCTGACTGAGTTCAAATAACAGACTGGAAGTTTCAAAAGGAGGGTGGTGCTTGGAATCATTGTTCTTCCTCTGTCATCCATGGTTACCTGCAAGGAAACACGTGCCATCATCATTGCTTTGCACAAAAAGGGCTTCACAGGCAAGGATATTGCTGCCAGTAAGATTGCACCTAAATCAACCATTTATCGGATCATCAAGAACTTCAAGGAGAGCGGGTCAATTGTTGTGAAGAAGGCTTCAGGGCGCCCAAGAAAGTCCAGCAAGCAACAGGACCGTCTTCTAAAGTTGATTCAGCTGCAGGATCGGGGCACCACCAGTACAGAGCTTGCTCAGGAATGGCAGCAGGCAGGTGTGAGTGCATCTGCACGCACAGTGAGGCGAAGACTTTTGGAGGATGACCTGGTGTCAAGAAGGGCAGCAAAGAAGACACTTCTCTCCAGAAAAAACATCAGGGACAGACTGATATTCTGCAAAATGTACAGGGATTGAACTGCTGAGGACTGGGGTAAAGTCATTTTCTCTGATGAATCCCCTTTCCGAATGTTTGGGGCATCCGGATAAAAGCTTGTCCGGAGAAGACAAGGTGAGCGCGACCATCAGTCCTGTGTCATGCCAACAGTAAAGCATCCTGAGACCATTCATGTGTGGGGTTGCTTCTCAGCCAAGGGAGTGGGCTCACTCACAATTTTGCCTCAGAATACAGAATGGAATAAAGAATGGTACCAACACATCCTCCGAGAGCAACTTTTCCCATCCATCCAGGAACAGTTTGATGACGAACAATGCCTTTTCCAGCATGATGGAGCACCTTGCCATAAGGCAAAAGTGATAACTAAGTGGCTCGGGGAACAAAACATCAATATTTTGGGTCCATGGCCAGGAAACTCCCCAGACCTTAATCCCATTGAGAACTTGTGGTCAATCCTCAAGAGGTGGGTGGACAAACAAACCCACAAATTCTGACAAACTCCTAGCATTGATTATGCAAGAATGGGCTGCCATCAGGATGTGGCCCAGAAGATAACTGACAGCATGCCAGGGCGGATTGCAGAGGTCTTGAAAAAGAAGGGTCAACACTGCAAATATTGACTCTTTGCATCAACTTCATGTAATTGTCAAGAAAAGCCTTTGACATTTACGAAATGCTTGTAATTATACTTCAGTATTCCATAGTAACATCAGACAAAAATATCTATAGACACTGAAGCAGCAAACTTTGTGGAAATTAATATTTGTGTCATTCTCAAAACTTTTGGCCACGACTGTACATCCCCCTCTGCAGCCAGACAGACAGACAAGCCTCCCAACTTTTTCCCCAGAGCACAAATCAGACCATAACTAACAACATCCACACCAATAAAACATGAATACCAGTTCTTTATGGAAATATGTAGCAAGACCTATACCCAATCCCCCCCCCCAATGTGTTTTATAAAGCCCACAAGACACCAACCTTATCATCCTGCGAATCTCAAAAAACAACTGGGGGCAGGAACTTCCCTTACAGAGCTCCGGGATGCCCGCTTACCCATTAATAGAAGAAGGGGAAAACTTGTCTCTGTCGACCTACAGACAAACTAGTCTCTCAACAGACACAGACTAGACTCTTTCTCTCGACAGACTGACCTAGGGAGACTGCAGCGGGGAATCGGAAGACGGCCTGCTGGCCCTGCTGTGTCAGTTGTGATGCGGTGAGCTTCTGGCCCCGCTGTCCCGGGATGGCCAGGGTGTGCTGGTGCAGCTGGCTGAGCGGAATGGTGGGGGTGCCGGGAGGGAGAGAAGTGCCTGCTGCAGGAGGGAAAAAAGGATGAGTGAGTGAGTTAGAGTGAGAGAGAGATTCAGCCTGCTGTCATAATGGGAGAGAAAGGGAGCCGGAGACAAAGATCTGCTACGTCGGGACCCAGAACAACATCTCTGCGCTACTCAGTCGGTTAGCCACACTATCACTACAAGCAGACATCACAACAAGGGCAACAACAATACTTTAGAATGTCAGTGATTGCACCACTACATGAACCATTTTTTAACCTTTTTTTTAACCTTTATTTAAATCAAACTAAGACTTCTTAAGCTTTAAGGTGGTTATTTCCCAGTATTACATGGCTGTAACAGCAGCTACCATTTCATGTCTTAAATTGATGGTAATTTTTACTAGTAGACCTGGACCTCCTGTACTAATTTGATCTCTTTTAATATCAATATAGCAAATCCTATTACAAGGGGCACATCTGGCTCCAAAACACTCTGAGCAGGGGCTCCATGAATTAAAAATAAATTATAATTTCACAATTGAACTGCCTAATCTTCACTGAATATTCATGACCAATTATAGGCAGAGATCGGCAGCCGACTCGGGGATGGCCATTGTGTTGGACCTCCTAATTATTCCTCTCCTACAATGAAAATCAAAGGCATGAGCCCATTGGATGTAGATGTTCCCTTCGTGGATACTGGGGCTTTGTAATACATGTCAAATATAACCAAGTTGAAAGGGCTTCCTGGAGATGTGAAACACAGCAAAATATAAACAACTGTTTAAGTGGAAACGCAAGTCACGCTACTGCCACGAACCACCTCGAATTCTTGGCAAGATTATTCAAACTGAAATCATGTTGACGGACCAGATCTGGGTTCAAATACATGCTTAATCAAGTATTTGTATTTTTTTTCTTCAAATTATATATATTTTTAAATAATAACCAAATCAGCAAATACATTTTGAAGTATTTCAATAATTTCCTATAAATACTATTTTAAACTATTTTCAAATACCCTAGAACCAAACAGGTCTGCTAAGCGCAAACTTGAATGTTGTGAAAATTCTGTGCAACTTCCAGCTCGTGTTTACTGTGAACACTGAGGCTGTACCCACGCCATGTACCCACACCAGCGTTGTAGGCCCTTGTCCATTAGTTAACTTCTTATGGCTGGGGGCAGTATTGAGTAGCTTGGATGAATAAGGTGCCCAGAGTAAACAGCCTGCTCCTCAGTCCCAGTTGCTAATATATGCATATTATTAGTATATTTGGATAGAAAACATTCTGAAGTTTCTAAACCTGTTTGAATGATGTCTGTGAGTATAACAGAACTCATATGGCAGGCGAAAAACCTGAGAAAAAATCCAACCAGGAAGTGGGAAATCTGAGGTTGGTCGATTTTCAACTCAGCCCCTATTGAAGATACTGTGATATATTGGTCATGTTGCACTTCCTAAAGCTTCCACTAGATGTCAACCGTCTTTAGAAACTTGTTTGAGGCTTCCCCTTTGAAGGGGGGCTGAATGATAGAGGGGAATGAGTCAGAGGTCTGCCAGCAGCCACGAGCTGGTCACGCGCATTCATGAGAGGTAGCTCCCTTTCCATTGCTTTTCTGAAGACAAAGGAATTATCCGGTTGGAACATTATTAAAGATTTATGTTAAAAAAATCCTAAAGATTGATTCTATACATCGTTTGACATGTTTCTACGGAGTGTAACGGAACTTTTTGACATTTCTTCTGCTCCTAGTGAATGCGCTTCGTGACTTTGATTTTTTTTACAAAACACACTAACAAAAGTAGCCATTTGGACATAAATGATGGACATTATCGAACAAATCAAACATTTATTGTGGAACTGGGATTCCTGGGAGTGCATTCTGATGAAGATCAAAGGTAAGTGAATATTTATAATGTTATTTCTGACTTCTGTTGACTGCACAATATGGCGGATATCTTTTTGGCTTGTTGGGCTCTGAGCGCCGTACTCAGATTATTGCATTGGTTTGCTTTTTCCGTAAAGCTTTTTTGAAATCTGACACAGCAGTTGCATGAAGGAGAAGTGGATCTAAAATTCCATGTGTAACACTTGTATCTTTGATCAATGTTTATTATGAGTATTTATGGAAATTGATGTGGCTCTCTGCAAAATTACAGGATGTTTTTGAAACTACTGAACCTAACGCGCCAATGTATAATACAATTTTTTGATATAAATATAAACTTTACCGAACAAAACATACATGTATTGTGTAACATGAAGTCCTATGAGTGTCATCTGATGAAGATCAAAGGTTAGTTATTAATTCTCTCTCTATTTCTGATTTTTGTGACTCCACTCTTTGGCTGGATAAATGGCTGTTTTTCTGTGACTTGGCTCTGACCTAACATAATCGTTTGTGGTGCTTTCGCTGTAAAGCCTATTTGAAATTAGACACTGTGGTGGGATTAACAACAAGATTACCTTTAAAATGGTATAAGATACTTGCATGTTTGAGTAATTTTAATTATGAGATTTCTGTTGTTTTGAATTTGGCGCCCTGCACTTTCACTGGCTGTTGTCATATCGATCCCGTTAACGGGATCTCAGCCCTAAGAAGTTTTAAATCACAAAAATTGAGGATTAGCTGATACCTATGAAAAAAGCATTCGGGATAATATAGAGAATCAAACTATTTATTGAGCAGCATTTTGATATGGAAGGGGACGTTTTTATAACTCTGCCTCCAGAAGATAGCATTGCTTACAAGTATGAGTGAGCAGTTATAAAACTGGATATATTACCTGTGCTACTGGGGGAGGTTGAGGTCTTAAAAACAGGAATGGGTTACAGTAATAAAATGGAAGAAATATGAGCGGATAATAAGACATTGAAAACTACCGTGGACTCTACAGAGAGGCTACGGTATGACAATAAAACAATGAAAGCCGAATTACTTGATCTAAAAGAGCAGAAGTATGGAAAATGATATTGTTATAATGGGAATAAAGGAGGATGAAAACAAAAACTATCAGTCAACGGAGGAAAAAGTCATGGTGTTCATGAAACGTAATCTCAAAATGATGGACGAACAGGTGGAAACCAAGGGCACATCGTTTCGGCGGCAGAGCAGAGGGAAGGTCCCTTCTGATCGTAGCTATGCTAACCCACTACAAAATGAAAATTGCCTTGTTACAACACAGGGTAGGGAATTGAAGAACACCCCATTCTCTATTAATGAACCATTTCCCCATGAAATAGTGGAGACGACATGCCCTGTACCCCAATATCAAAAGGCTCCAAGCAGAGAAGCAGAATGTTCGTCTAGTGATCGATAAAGTATATGTAAACAACCAAATGTTCAAGGACTTGGAAGATTACAACGTGGCTGTGAGTGATAGCTACCTCCTGTTGTTGAAGTAGTCCCGATACATATTTGCACTGCATTACACAGTACAAATATGGATTCATTTGTTTTTTACCCCAAACATTTTTACATTAACAACTTAATTTATGTTTATTCATGCAGTATGGAAACGTGGACTTCAAATAAAGTTGGATTTATGGTAATGCAGAATGGGTATGATGAACTTAGCCTTTTTCTATGTAGGCAATATTGAATTTTGGACTATATGGACGTAATATTAGGTTTAGGATGACCTTTTTTCTTTATGAATTTGTATTTATTTAATTTGAAGATTATACATTAGAAATACCAAGGTTGTTTTTTTAGTTTGATATGATACATGGCCTAATTGTAGAGGTCGGGTATACTATGAAGTTGCTGGATCATATCCCCGACCTGACAAGGTAAAAACCTGTCGTTCTGACCTGAACAAGGCAGTTAGCCCACTGTTCCCCGGGCTCTGAAGACGTGGATGTCAATTATGGCAGCCCCCCGCACCTCTCTGATTCAGAGGGGTTGGGTTAAATGTGGCAGACACATTTCAGTTGAATGCATTCAGTTGTACAACTGACTAGGTAGACCCCCTTTCCTTTCCCTTTTCTATAGTGGGGCTCTTGTTCGACGATGTGAATTGGAACGATTCGCTTTTAAGATAAAACTTAATAAATATGAATAGATTTATTATAGGGCTAGGACAAAGGATTATATAATGAATAGGCCTATATGCTCCTAAAATATGCTCCTAAAATAATTGGTGTTATTAACCTTTTACATTTAAAAAAATAAATCTCAATGTAAAAAATGTAAATGATGATTATTGTTCCGATACACACCAGCAAATGGATTGGGTATTGTCAACAGGGTTGTTGTCTCTAGTGTGTGGCGGGCTGGTTAACACTGGGATAAAGTGATTCAAGTTAACGGTAGCACATTACAATAACTGGCTTATGGAAGCACTTCTCTAAGTAAGAGAAAGGTATATTATATATTTCTATATAGGCTATTAATGCTACCTTGATAGAGCAACAACCCTGGAATAAAAACAAAATGCGTGTGGGTTGAGAGAGGGTTGGTTTTACAGGTTCACTCACTCTGGATTGTCAGTACAGCATGTATTTTTGGCTATCGTGCCATGGCTGTGTCAGAGTCGATTGTATGTTAAACGTGGGTATTCCTTTATGGGCAGTGTGATGCCTAAGACATATTTTTACTTGCAGTCAATAGAATCTGTTCCTTTTTCCTTCTACCTTTTTTTTGTCGGGAATACAACAGGATATAACGAGGACAACATGAAATATAACTTGCATGTAATAGACATTAAAAAAAGGACTGGTCTTATGATATTATTTAGGTTGTTTTCTCTTCATTTTTTCAAAGATTTGTCCTCCGAAGAGGGTGGGTTGGTAGTATTATTATTTTTAAAGTTAGTTTTAACAGTGGCCAAGTAGGCTACTGTGGCTATTTGATCATAATGTAGGCCTACTAGAGTGGCCTACCATAAAAAAACAATGGATAAAATGCATCCCATTTCATTTTAACACGGGAAAATCTGTAATATCATTCAGCCTACAGTAGCAGCCAATGTGTGGAGTTAAATGTATACCTACATTCCATGAGACTTTTGAAGAAAAAAAAACATGCAGGTCTTGACATTTACCTGTTTATCTACTTGTCCTTCAGACAAGGAGGTGACTGAAAATGTTGTTGTTTGATGCAAGAAACCACTTTCCAAAATAAAATGCATTATTATTTCCATAACATTATTACAGAGAATCAGACAAATTATGCTACCCTCTGCATATTGGCTATTTAGCTTGTTCAAGCCCATCTCAAAATACAACACTGCCCCTGTAAGACAAAAAATATATATACTTCACAGCGGTTTTGTTTCTGGTGTCCTTTGACAGCTCTTTGGTCTTGGCCATAAGTGGAGTTTGGAGTGTGACTGTTTGAGGTTGTGGACAGGTGTCTTTTATACTGATAACAAGTTCAAACAGGTGCCATTAATACAGGTAACGAGTGGAGGACAGAGGAGCCTCTTAAAGAAGAAGTTACAGGTCTGTGAGAGCCAGAAATCTTGCTTGTTTGTAGGTGACCAAATACTTATTTTCCACCATAATTTGCAAATAAATTCATTAAAAATCCTACAATGTGATTTTCTGGATTTTTTTTCTCATTTTGTCTGTCATAGTTGAAGTGTACCTATGATGCAAATTACAGGCCTCTCTCATCATTTTAAGTGGGAGAACTTGCACAATTGGTGGCTGAGTAAATACTTTTTTGCCCCACTGTAATTAGTTCAGAGTTTGTTTTGATATTCTAACCTGTGTGTCGTGATCGCGTTTGGTGTGGGGGGACAAAATAAATGTATGCGCGCAGCCAGTTTGGGTTCCGTGTTAGGCACTGCATCGCAGTGCTAGCTGTGCCACCAGAGATCCTGGTTCGAGTCCAGGCTTTGTCGCAGCCAGCCGCGACCGGGAGACCCATGGGGCAGCGCACAATTGGCCCAGCGTCATCTGGGTTAGAGGAGGGTTTGGCCGGCAGGGATGTTCTTATCCCATCGTGTACTAGCGACTCCTGTGACGGGCCGGGTACAATGCACGCTGACACAGTCGCCAGGTGTACGGCGTTTCCTCTGACACATTGCGGCTGGCTTCCGGGTTAAGCGAGCAGTGTGTCAAGAAGCAGTTCTGCTTGGCTGGGTTGTGTTTCGGAGGACGCACGGCTCTCGACCTTCGCTTCTCCTGAGTCTGTAAGGGAGTTGCAGCAATGGGACAATTGGATCTCACGAAAATTGGGGAGAAAACGGGGTATAATTATTTATTTTTTTAAATACATTTAGAGAAAGTATTTAACATTCATTCAGAACTGAAAATTAACCCAATATCAACATACGGAAAATAAGTATTTTCAACGTTCGTAAAACACATTTTAAACTTCCTGAAAATACTTTTTTTTTACCTTTCATTCAGAACATAAAAGGACCCAAACTTTAACATTTGGAAAATCAGTGATTTGGCTATTTCAGCCACACCCATTGCTGACAGATGTATAACATCGAGCACACAGCCATGCAGTAGAATAGCCCGTACTGAGAAGCTCAGTGACTTTCAATGTGGCAACATCATAGGATGCCACCTTCCCAACAAGTCAGTTTGCAAAATGTATGCCCTGCTAGAGCTATCCCGGTCAACTATAATTGCTGTTATTGTGAAGTGGAAACGTCTAGGACCAACAATGCCTCAATCGTCAAGTGGTAGGCCACACAAGCTGACAGAATGGGAACGCAGAGTGCTGAAGCGCAGAAAAATCGTCTGTTCTCGGTTGCAACACTCACTACCGAGTCACAAACTGCCTCTGGAAGCAACGTCAGGACAAGAACTGTTCGTCGGGTGGTTCATGAAATGGGTTTACATGGCCGCGCAGCTGCGCACAAGCCTACAAATCACCATGCATAATGGCAAGTGTAGGCTGAAGTGGTGTAAAGCTCGCCGCCATTGGACTCTGGAACAGTGGAAACGCATTCTCTGGAGTGATGAATCACACTTCACCATCTGGCAGTCCAACAGATAAATCTGGGAAGGCTTTTCCACACTAATAGTGGAAAGCCTTCCCAGAAAAGTGGAGGCTATCTAGCCAGTTTGACTGGATCATGCCGGAGTAGCTTGATGAGCAATGCCTATTCCATGTTTTATAAGTTAAGTGTTTGGTGTTGACTATAAACTTTACTTAGCTAGACAGCGAAGCTTTATGGAAGAATGTACCACAGCTAGCTAGGATATATTGTCAACATTGAGTTGTGGTTGGTGCACGATCTATACAGCTATAGTAGAGTTTCGTTGGCTTGTAACTACTGGCTAGCAGCCAAGGACGTTCGCTAGCTTATTTGTTTGTGCTCTGATTTAATTTACACAGATGACTTCAGCCATATGAAAAACCTTCCATAGCAAAATATACCTAGCTATCTAGTCTCATTTGCTTGTAGCTTGCTTCTCTTCTACTGGTGTTAGCTAGCTACAGCTGCTACTAGCAGCTGTTGTGCAGCAACCAAGTTGTTGGTCCCGGTTTTAGAACTCTGAGATTCGGCTGAAAATATGTTAGCATTGTCAGAAATGCTATAAAAAAGTAACACATTGTTGGTCTGAAATGTCCACGAGAGCTAAAAATTATAAATGTAATAAAAACTTTTGAACCGACAAACGTATTCAAGTCTAATTGTCACCTTATGGATGCTGTAGCCTGGTTTTAATCCCACTTCTAGAATTTGAGCTAGGTTTGGGCAAAACAATTGTCTGATGACCCTAATGCTATCGACCCTGTCAAAAATCTGGTATAGTGATTCTCAGTAATGGCAGGACGGATCATGACGAGAAGCGGAGAATTTGTGTTCTTCCAATCAAGTCGATTTTGGAAATTTCCTCGACATTGGTGACATATTGGCTTAGATATGATGGTAGGGAGATTTGAATTTAACATTGAGCTTCAACCGATGCATATACAATTGTTGGGGCGATAAGGTATCCCACTTCACGTCGTGGCTAAGAACAGGTATAATTAAGCAATAAGGCACGAGGGGGTGTGGTATATGGCCAATATACCACGGCTATGGGCTGTTCTTACGCACAACGCATTGCAGAGTTCCTGGACACAGCCCTTAGCCATGGTATATCGGCCAAACCCCAGAGGTTCCTTATTGCTATTATAAACTACTTACCAAGGTAATTAGGGCAGTAAAAATAAATGTTTTGTCATACCCGTGGTATACGGTCTGATATACCATAGCTGTCAGCCAATCAGCATTCAGGGCTCGAACCACACAGTTTATAATTGCCAATATGCCACACCCACTCAGGCCTTATTGCTTAATTACATTATAGTATAGCATAGCATAAAGGCCAGTGTCTCTCCTGCTGTAGGTACCTGACATGAAGGTAAAGCCGCTGGGCAGCTGCATGACCTGCCCTCCGGAGGCACCGGTGGTCTTGAGGACTGTGCCGTTGACGTTGCTGCTAGCGGAGATGGGAGCCAGGTAGTTGGTGATGGGGAAGGAGGGCCCGCTGCTAACCTGCATGGTGGTGGATGTGGTGGGTGCCGTAAGTGCGTGGGTACTGGTGGTGCCCGGGAGGCTGGCCACTGTAAACGCAGGCTTTAGCTGGTCCTGGGGAAGGACAAACAATATGCATTAGTGTGGCTGTCAAAATAGCAAGATTCATGCATTCAACAGATTTTATTATTTTGGGGGATTTTGGGCTCTTATACGCTGGACAAAAAACAACTTACTAACAAATCATATCATGTTGAGTGAGTCACATAAATATTTTATTCCACAAACCTTACTCCAAGGCAGCACCATTCACTAGAGCCAGTGGGGTAGAGAGGACGTTCATAACCAAACAAATACCTTTTTACATGAGTATTCAAACTCTTTGCTTATAAGACTAGAAATTGAGCTCAGGTGCATCCTGTTTCCATTGATCATCCTTGATGTTCTACAACTTGATTGGAGTCAACCTGTGGTAAATTCAATTGTTTGGGACATGATTTGGAAAGGCACACATCTGTCAATATAAGGAACCACAGTTGACAGTGGATGTCAGAGAAAAAAAACAAGCCATGAGGTCGAAGGAATTGTCCGTGGAGCTCCCAAACAGGATTGTGTCGAGGCACAGATCTGGGGAAGGTCCCCAAGAACACAGTGGCCTCCATCATTCTTAAATGGAAAACTTTGGAAACACCAAGACTCTTCCTAGAGCTGGCCTTCCATCCAAATTGATCAATCGGGTGAGAAGGTCCTTGGTCAAGGAGGTGACCAACCCAATGGTCACTCGGACAGAGCTCCAGGGTTCCTCTGTGGAGATGGGAGCACCTTCCAGAAGGACAACCATCTCTGCAGCACGCCACCAAATCAGGCGTTTATGGTAGAGTGGCCAGATGGAAGCCACTTCTCAGTAAAAGGCACGACAGCCCGCGTGGAGTTTGCCAAAAAGGCACCTAAAGGACTCAGACCATGAGAAACAAGATTCTTTGGTCTGACAAAACCAAGATTGAACCTTTTGGCCTGAATGCCAAGCGTCACTTCTGGAGGATACTTGGCACCATCCCTACGGTGAAGCATGGTGGTGGCAGCATCATGCTGTGGGGATGTTTCAGCTGCAGGGACTGGGAGACTAGTTAGGATCGAGGGAAAGATGAACGGAGCAAAGTACAGAGAGATCCTTGATGAAAACTTGCTCCAAAGTGCTCAGGACCTCAGACTGGGGCGAAGGTTCACCTTCCAACAGGACAACAACCCTGAGGACACAGCAAAGATGACTCGGGATTGGCTTCGGGACAAGTCTCTGAATGTCCTTGAGTGGCCCAGCCAGAGCCCAGACTTCAACCCAATAGAACATCTCTGGAGTGACCTGAAAAAAGCTGTGCAGCAACGCTCCTCATCCAACCGGACAGAGCTCAAGAGGATCTGCAGAGAGGGGAACTCCCAAACTACAGGTGTGCCAAGGTTGTAGCCATACCCAAGAAGACTCGAGGCTGTAATCGCTGCCAAAGGTGCTTCAACAAAGTATTGAGTAAAGGGTCTCAATACTTAAGTAAATGTGATATCAGTTTTTATTTGTAATACATTTGCAAAATAAAATAAAAAAACGTTTTGCTTTGTCATTATGGGCTATTGTGTCTATTGATAAGAGAAGAAAAACTATTTAGACATTTTAGAAAATGGCTGTAACGTAACAATGTGGAAAAAGGGGTCTGAATACTTCCCGAAGGGACTGTACACACACACACACACACACACACACCATAGTTTGGACACACCTACTCATTCCAGAGTTTTATTTGTACTATTTTGTACATTGTATAATAATAGTGAATACATACAAATTATCAAACAACACACATGGACTCATGAAGTAAACCCCCAAAAAGTTTGAAACAACTCAAAATATATTTCATATTTGTGATTCTTCAAAGTAGCCACCCTTTCCCTTGATGACAGCTTTTCTCTCAACCAGCTTCATGAGATTGAAATGCATTCCAGGTCAAGGAGGTCAATTAACAGGTATGTCTTGTTAAAAGTTAATTTGTGGAAATTCTTTCCTTCTTAATGCGTTTGAGCCAATCAGTTGTGTTGTGACAAGGTAGGGGTGGTATACAGAAGATGGCCTTTTTCCAAGTCCATATTATGGCAAGAACATCTCAAATAAGCAAAGAGAAATGACAGTCCATCATTACTTTAAAAGACATGAAGGTCAGTCAATTTGGAACATTTCAATTACTTTGAAAGTTTCTTAAAGTGCAGTCGCAAAAACCATCAAGCACTATGATGAAACTGGCTCTCAAGGGGACCGACACAGGAAAGGAAAACCCAGAGTTACCTCTGCTGCAGAGGATAAGTTAGAGTTACCAACCTCAGAAATTGCAGCCCAAATAAATGCTTCAGAGTTCAAGTAAGACACATCTCAACATCAACTGTTCAGAGGAGACTGTGTGAATCAGGCCTATTAAAAGGTCACCAATAAGAAGAAGAGACTTGCTTGGGCCAAGAAACACGAGCAATGGACATTAGACCGGTGGAAATCTATCCTTTGGTCTGATGAGTCCAGATGTGAGATTTTTGGTTCTAACCGCCGTGTTTTTGTGAGACGCAGAATAACTGAACGGATGATCTCCTCATGTGTGGTTCCCACTGTGAAGCATTGAGGAGGATGTGTGATGGTGTAGGGGTGCTTTGCTGGTGACCCATCAGTGATTTATTTAGAATTCAAGGCACACGTAACCAGCATGGCTACCACAGCATTCTGCAGTGATACGCCATCCCATCTGATTCGCGCGTAGTGCGACTATCATTTGTTTTAAAAAAAAAAATTACACATCACACCTCCAGGATGTGGAAGGGCTATTTGACCAAGAAGGAGAGTGATGGAGTATATAAACATCCCCACAGCATGTCCGGTTTGTAGACACAATACATAAGTATTCAGACCTTTTATTCAGTATGTGGTTGAAGTAAAATCTTAGAAATTGTTGCATTTATATTTTTGTTCAGTGTAATTGTTTCCAAACAAGTCATCTTAGTTAGTTCCCTTAGCAGTTCTACCCTCCGGCCTGGAGAAGCAATGTTGTGCATGATAGTCCACCTCAGCAGCTAACAACAACAGAGAGAAGTAGCCTTGGAGGAGCCAGAACAGTCCATAGGGCAGAGCCCATCATCTGTTTCTGTAGCTTGAGGCAGCTAAATGTACAAGTACACCCTCTGCACGCTAGTATATTACAGGGCAGAGAGAGAGAGAGAGAGAGAGAGAGAGAGAGAGAGACATAGCTCGGGTTGCAAAGGATCGGAAATTCTCCGGGAATTTTCCATGGGAAGTTAAGTCCAGGACTTTTGGGAATTTTGTTTAAAATCATAAAAAAAGTTAGCTTATAACAGTGAACCTTTTTTGTGGGATACACATAACATGCTGACCAGACCGGACAAGTCGTGTGCAGGAGTGTCGCAAAATAAATGAACAAATCCATGTTATTCAATTATTGGGCCAAAGAGCGTCTGCGATGCCAAGGGCTAAAATAGAAGTCCTTTCTATTTCTGACGCAGAACGCGCTGCAAGTCCTGCCTCTCCCATGTCCTCATTGGTTTATAGAAGCAGGTACCCACGTGCCATCTCCTCATTGGTTATACCCACGTGGTTGATTGAAAGACGAACTGTTTTGCCGGTTGTCGTGGTAATACTATGAAAGTGATCACCATATAAGTTCAGAGATGAAAAAGCCTGGAAAGAGGAGAGATGACTAGAAACGATTCGGTTGGCCATTTTGTGTGTGGATTAAATGGAGTAGAGGACCTTGTGCATTTCAGGTAAAATAACTCAATGTTTATATCCCAGGACAAATTAGCTAGCAACAGCAAGCTAGCTAAATAGGACAAATTAGCTAGCAAGTGCAAGCTAACTAGCTAAATTGCCATACATGTTTAATGCTTTTCGACCAGATGTTCCACACTAATGAGATGCCATTGAGCCCACACTACTACACTATCTGAGCCAAGGACTAAATGCTTTCTTGTAAGTTTTGATTACAATACTGCGTGGGGTGAATATATTAGATACGACATACATTATTTTTTGTTAACAAGTAAATAGTAGCCTACAGCAAAGTGTGTTTAAATAATTTCTAACATGTTAACAATTTCTGTTAGTTTTTGCTACCATGTGGGTTTTATCTTGCTTGAGCCTCCTGAGTGTTAATTCACCTGTTTCCATACATGTTTCATTTTAAAACATTTATCTTACAAAGGAGTTGTTTAATCTAACTGCTTAACTATTTATCTGTACATGGAATTGTATGTGTTTTTTCTTCTAATCTTTATAGGAAAATGCCACGGGCACTATCTGATGTGTGGGGACATTTCACTGCAGCTAATGTAAAAGCTGTGCACATTTGCAAATACTGTGCCAAATCATATGAAGAATGCAACAAAGATGCAGAATCATCTGGCCAAGTGCATAAAGTTCCCTCAGCGCTTACAACAAGCAACCTCTGACAAAAGTCCCTCTACTTCTATTCAAGGCGAAAATGATGAATCAGACACCTTATCGATAGCAACAGCTCATGGTCCTCCTGGAATCAGAAGTTTTTTTGACTCAATGGAGGAACGTAGCCAGAGAATTGCTGATGAATGTCTTGCACAAGCTGTGTATGCAACTGGTTCACCTCTGATGCTCACAGGCAATGTTTATTGGAAGAGATTTCTGAATGTTCTTTGCCCAGCATATACCCTTCCAACCAGACATGCTTTATTTACTCATTTGCTGGATGCAGAGTTCAACAGAGTTCAAGTGAAGGTCAAGCAAATCATGGAGAAAGCAGACTGTATTGCAATCATCTCTGATGCATGGTCGAATGTTCGTGGACAAGGAATAATTAAACTACATATCCACCCCTCAACCAGTATTCTACAGGAGCACAGACACAAGGGATAGCAGACACACCGGTCTCTACATTGCAGATGAGTTAAAGGCAGTCATCAATGACCTTGGGCCACAGAAGTTATTTGCACTGGTGACAGACAATGCTGCGAACATGAAGGCTGCTTGGTCTAAAGTGGAGGAGTCCTACCATCACATCACACCCATTGGTTGTGCTGCTCACGCATTGAATTTGCTCCTCAAGGACATCATGGACTGAAAATAATGAATACACTCTACAAGAGAGCCAAGGAAGTGGTTTGGTATGTGAAGGGTCATCATGTTATAGCAGCAATCTACCTCAACAAGCAAAGTGAGAAGAATAAGAGCACCAGATTGAAGCTGCCCAGCAACACCCATTGGGGTGGTGTTGTCATCATGTTTGACAGTCTCCTGGAGGGGAAGGAGTCTCTCTAAGATATGGTCATATCACAGTCTGCCGATATGGACAGCCCCACCAAGAGGATCCTCCTGGATGATGTATTTTGGGAGAGAGTGGTAAGCAGCCTGAAACCTATAGCGGTAGCCATTGCACAGATTGAGGGAGACAATGCCATCATGTCTGATGTCTGCTTGCAGATGTAAGAGAATAAATCCGTACTGCGCTGCCCACTTCACTGTTGCTCCAAGCAGAGGAAACTGCAGATCTGAAATACATCAAAAAGCGTGAAGACGTCTGCCTGAAGCCCATACACGCCGCAGCGTACATGTTGGACCCCAAGTATGCTGGCAAGAGCATCCTGTCTGATGCAGAGATCAACAAGGCCATCACTACTGTGTCTCGCCACCTTGGCCTGAATGAGGGCAAGGTTCATGGCAGTCTGGCGAAGTACACTTCCAAGCAAGGGCTTTGGGATGGAGATGCAATATGGCAGTCGTGCCAACATATCTCATCAGCCACCAGGTGGAAGGGACTTTGTGGATCTGAGGCTCTTTCCCCTGTTGCCTCCATCTTCCTCCAAATCCCACCAACATCAGCCGCTTCAGAGCACAACTGGTCCTTGTTTGGGAACACACACACCAAAGCTCGCAACAGGCTGACCAATACAAGGGTTGAAAAATTGGTGGCCATCCGGGCAAATTTGAGGCGAGCCATCCTTAACAAGGTTGGAAAGTGACAGTGAAGATGAGGCCTCAGAGTCTGATGTTCAGAAGGTGGACATTGAGGAGGTCCAGGGAGAAGACATGGAAGCCTGAGAGGAAGACAACCAAAGCTTAAGTTTCTAGACTATCATTTTACAGATGTATGTTGAAAACAATTTGTGATGGATCATTGGGGATCATTCAATACTTACTTTCTTTTGTTCAATTTAAGTCATGTTCAATTCGTAACTAAAAAAAAAATTGATTTTTTTTTAAACTTCTATTGGAAGGATTAAATAATTTGCAATTATGTCCACTTATGATAAGGTAAAATGTTTGTCTGTCTCCATATGATATGGTAAATATATCCAATGCAAAAACCTACATTTAAATGGCATTGATATTAATTTGCATATATTTCCATTAATTCCCATATATTCCTGTTAATTCCTATGGAAAAAGTTTCAACCTCTGAATATTCCCCAAAATGTGTAACCCTAGACATAGCATATTTCAAGCCGGGTTTGCTCCTACAGTGCCTTCAGAAAGTAGGCACCATAGGAGTGCACTGGAGTAGGTTTTCATCAAGGATCTCTGTACTTTTCTCCATTCATCTTGTCCTCGGATCCTGACTCGTCTCCCTGTCCCTGCTGCTGAAAAATATCCCCACAGCATAATGCTGCCACCACCATGCTTCACCATAGAGATGGTGCCACGTTTCCTCCAGACGTGACGCTTCAGGCCTAAGGAGTTCAAGCTTGGTTTCAGTCCTTTAGGTGCCTTTTGGAAAACTCCCAAGCGGGCTGTCATGTTCCTTTCTACTGAGGAGGGGCTACTGTCTGACCAAGGCATGACTGGTGGAGTGCTGCACATATGGTTGTCCTACTGGAAGGTTCTCCCATCTCCACAGAGGAACTCTGGAGCTCTGTCTGAGTGACCATCGGGTTCTTGGTCACCTCCCTGACCCGATTGATCACCCGATTGATCAGTTTGGACGGGCAGCCAGCTCTAGGAAGAGTCTTGGTGGTTCCAAACTTCTTCCATTTAAGAATGATAAAGGCCACTGTGTTCTTGGGACCTTAAATGCTGCATTAATGTTTTGGTACCCTTCCCCAGATCTGTGCCTCGACACAATCCTGTCGTCTCGGAGCTCTACGGACAATTCCTTCAACCTCATGACTTGGTTTTTGCTCTGACATGCACTGTCAACTGTGGAACCCTATAGACAGGTGTGTGCGCCTTTCCAAATCGTGTCCAATCAAGTGAATTTACCACAGGTGGACTCCAAGTTGCAGAACCGTCTCAGGGATGATCAATGGAAACAGTATGCATCTGAGCTCAATTTCGAGTCTCCTAGCAAAGGTTCTGAATACTTATGTAAATTAGGTATTTCTGTGTTTTTGATTTGAGACATTTTAGATATTTTCTAAAAATCTGTTTTCATTATGGGATATTGTATGTAGATTGATGAGAAAAGGGCTGTAAAGTAACAAAATGTTGAAAGTCAAATGGTCTGAACACTTTCCGAATGCACTGTATGCTTGAAAATATGTAGAGTAGTACTCAGTAATGCGTTGCATGTGCCCCAAACATAGCACTTTGTATTCAGGACAAAAAGTGAATTGCTTTGCCACATTTTTTGTAATATTACTTTAGTGCCTTGTAGCAAACAGGATTGTTTTGGAATATTTTTTATCCTGTACAGGCTTCCTTCAATTAGGTTAGTATTGTGGAGTAACTACAATGTTGTTGATCCATTCTCAGTTTTCTCCTTATCACAGCCATTAAACTCTGTAACTGTTTTAAAGTTGGCCTCGAGGTGAAATCCCAATGTGGTTGCCTTCCTCTCCGGCAACTGAGTTAGGAAGGACTCACTTTGTAGTGACTGGGTGTATTGATATACCATCCAAAGTGTAATTAATAACTTCACCATGCTCAAAGAGTTATTCAATGTATTCTTTCTTTGTTTTTACCCATCTACAAATAGATGCCCTTCTTTGTGAGGCATTGGAAAACCTCCCAGGTCTTTGTGGTTAACTCTGTGTTTGAAATTCACTGCTCGACTGAGGGACCTTACAGATCATGTGTGTGGTACGGATATGAGGTAGTCATTCAAAAATCATGTTAAACACTATTTCATTAAACACTAATTATGTGACTTGTTACGCAAATCTTTACTCCTGTACTTTAGGCTTGCCATAAAGACTCAAGACATTTCAGATGTTCATTTGTAAAAATGTTTAAAAAATATTTTTTTTATCCACTTTGACATTATAAGGTGGTGTATTCAGGGTTGGGTAAGTTACTTTCTAAATGTAATCCGTTACAGTTACCTGTCCAAAATTGTAATCGGTAACATAACATTTGGATTCCCCAAACTCAGTAACGTAATCTTGATTACATTGTTACATTTAGATTACTTTCCCCTTAAGTGGCATTAGAAGAAGACAAAAATGTATGTTACCAATTGAACAACATCTATTGCAGGATAAATCAATGTTAAAGTTTACATAGCTGGCCATATATGGATGTTACATTTTACTTTAAGGGTTGGTTATGTAGGCTTCTTCTATAACCCATCACTCTACTGCATATAATAATACGATTAAATTAGATCTTTACATTAAAAACCTATCAGTTTATCAGAATTTCAATCACTCCAATAAATGTTATACCCCTTGATTTTCAAGAATAGGACTTGGAAATATGGAAGTATAGATTAGCCAAATGGTTTTACCTGAGCAGAACCCCAAAACTAAGGGCTTATTAGCCAGCCCTATTCTGTTGTTTATGATTTAGTTGTCATGGAGGACTGATCTGGCTCATTGATTCGAGTTGAAAAATAAATGCTGCTCTCATGGAATGGCATGCTTTGAGCACTACTGAAAAGTGCAATTTACATGTGAAAAATGTATGCCAAATTCTGCATTTGCTATAGGCCTATTGTTTACCTTTTTGTTGGCGACACTTTAATATCTTAATAATATGCAGCTGTTTAAAAGGCCAATCCACAGACGAAACAATAACGAAATGGTCGACCCGCCTCTGTTTTGGTAAAAAGCTGAGGGATGGGCCTGTAGAAATCGTTACCACTAAGATTAATAGACAGAGGTATGGATGCAAGGACTGACCATTCATGATAACAAAATTATTGTTTTAACCATGTTATGAGGCTATAGGGTGTTTGTTTACATTTACAATGTTTACAAACATTGGAGTAAAACAAGTTTATATGTTGGGTTCTCATGGAGTGTGACCTTTGAACTAAACTCATGAGGCATTTAGAAGTTATATTCTTCAAGAATCAATGGATATATGCAGTACCAGTCAAAATTTTGGACACACCTACTCATTCAAGGTTTGAGCATGTGTCCATTAGGGCCATGGATTATTGTTTTTATCACCATGAATTAGATTGAACAATAAAAGCCCCACTTTTATTCCATAGGCTGGGATCGGCACTTTACAGCTGTTGCAAGAGCACATGTTCGCTGGCTGTCCACTGGTTTCAAAAACAAAGATTGCTAGGCAACTTAAACTTCTTGAATTCAAGCATTACTGGGTTCAAATACCCCTCTAGATTTGTGAACAACAATCCACAACAGCCATAATCCGTAAGATACAAATATCTAAATGAGAGAGCAGTAGTGTGATTCAAATCAATGCGCTATGTAGATATCAATAATAAGTGATATCTGTATTAGAGGTCGACCGATTAATCGGAATAGGGCCGATTTCAAATTTTCTTAACAATCGGAAATCTGTATTTTTGGACACCGATTTTTTTAACATATTTTTTTTACACCGTTTATTTAATCTTCATTTAACAAGGCAAGTCAGTTAAGAACACATTCTTATTTTCAATGACGGCCTAGGAACGGTGGGTTAACTGCCTCGTTCAGGGGCAGAACGACAGTTTTTCACCTTGTCAGCTCGGGGGATTCAATCTTGCAACCTTACAGTTAACTAGTCCAACGCTCTAACCACCTGCCTCTCATTGCACTCCACGAGGAGACTGCCTGTTACGCGAATGCAGTAAGCCAAGGTAAGTTGCTAGCTAGCATTAAACTTATCTCATAAAAAACAATCAATCATAATCACTAGTTAACTACAAATGGTTGATGATATTACTAGTTTATCTAGCGTGTCCTGCGTTGCATATAATTGATGCGGTGCGTATCATTGCTCCAACGTGTACCTAACCATTTACATCAATGCCTTTCTTAAAATCAATACACAGAAGTATATATTTTTAAACCTGAATATTTAGCGAAAAGAAATCCAGATTAGCAGGCAATATTAACCAGGTGAAATTGTGTCACTTTTCTGTCAGTGTACAGTGGGGCAAAAAAGTATTTACTCAGCCACCAATTGTGCAAGTTCTCCCACTTAAAAAGATGAGAGGCCTGTCATTTTCATCATAGGTACACTTCAACTATGATAGACAAAATGAGAAGAAAAAAAAATCCAGAAAATCATATTGTAGAATTTTTAATGAATTTATTTGCAAATTATGGTGAAAAATAAGTATTTGGTCACCTACAAACAAGCAAGATTTCTGGCTCTCACAGACCTGTAACTTCTTCTTTAAGAGGCTCCTCTGTCCTCCACTCGTTACCTGTATTAATGGCACCTGTTTGTACTGGTTATCAGTATAAAAGACACCTGTCCAAAACCTCAAACAGTCACACTCCAAACTCCACTATGGCCAAGACCAAAGAGCTGTCAAAGGACACCAGAAACAAAATTGTAGACCTGCACCAGGCTGGGAAGACTGAATCTGCAATAGGTAAGCAGCTTGGTTTGAAGAAATCAACTGTGGGAGCAATTATTAGGAAATGGAAGACATACAAGACCACTGATAATCTCCCTCGATCTGGGGCTCCACGCAAGATCTCACCCCGTGGGGTCAAAATGATCACAAGAACGGTGAGCAAAAATCCCAGAACCACACGGGGGGATCTAGTGAATGTCCTGCAGAGAGCTGGGACCAAAGTAACAAAGCCTACCATCAGTAACACACTACGCCACCAGGGACTCAAATCCTGCAGTGCCAGACGTGTCCCCCTGCTTAAGCCAGTACATGTCCAGGCCCGTCTGAAGTTTGCTAGAGAGCATTTGGATGATCTTGAAGAAGATTGGGAGAATGTCATATGGTCAGATGAAACCAAAATATAACTTTTTGGTAAAGACTCAACTCGTCATGTTTGGAGGACAAAGAATGCTGAGTTGCATCCAAAGAACACCATACCTACTGTGAAGCATGGGGGTGGAAACAACATGCTTTGGGGCTCTTTTTCTGCAAAGGGACCAGGACGACTGATCCGTGTAAAGGAAAGAATGAATGGGGCCATGTATCGTGAGATTTTGAGTGAAAACCTCCTTCGATCAACAAGGGCATTGAAGATGAAACGTGGCTGGGTCTTTCAGCATGACAATGATCACAAACACACCACCCAGGCAACGAAGGAGTGGTTTCGTAAGAAGCATTTCAAGGTCTTGGAGTGGCCTAGCCAGTCTCCAGATCTCAACCCAATAGAACAACTTTGGAGGGAGTTGAAAGTCCGTGTTGCCCAGCAACAGCCCCAAAACATCACTGCTCTAAAGGAGATCTGCATGGAGGAATGGGCCAAAATACCAGCAACAGTGTGTGAAAACCTTGTTATTGACCAAATACTTATTTTCCACTATAATTTGCAAATACTGTTACACTGGCAATACTAAAGTGCCTATAAGAACATCCAATAGTCAAAGGTTAATGAAATACAAATGGTATAAAGAGAAATAGTCCTATAATTCCTTTAATAACTACAACCTAAAACTTCTTACCTGGGAATATTGAAGACTCATGTTAAAAGGAACCACCAGCTTTCATATGTTCTCATGTTCTGAGCAAGGAACTTAAAATGTTAGCTTTCTTACATGGCACATATTGCACTTTTACTTTCTCTCCAACACTTTGTTTTTGCATTATTTAAACCAAATTGAACATGTTTCATTATTTATTTGAGGCTAAATAGATTTTATTGATGTATTATATTAAGTTAAAATAAGTGTTCATTCAGTATTGTTGTAATTGTCATTATTACAAATGAATAAATAAAAACCGGCCGATTAATCGGTATCAGCTTTTTTTGGTCCTCCGATAAATCTGTATCGTTATCGGCGTTGAAAAATCATAATCGGTCGACCTCTAATCTGTATTGCCGTAAACTACACCAGTGGACTGTTAGCTAAAGAGACTGGTACTCAGACTACCAAAACACAGGGAAGACAGAGCAAACTGCATGCTGAATGCATTAGAAATATGAGTCCCAACTCAATCTATTAATTACAGAGTAGGCCTAATAGTGAGTGACTAGTGAACAGTGCAGACCAGTGCTGAAGCAGTCAAAGGCAAACCTGAGTAAGACCCCTGTTGGGTTTTTATATATGACTGATTGAGTGGATTAGAGGTACTAGATGCCCCATGGACGACAGCCCCATGCTAAGGCCCTTCACTCTCACACACATCTGCATGTGGGCGAGAGACACGTGGACACGCAAGCATACACACACATAAATAAATATACACACACTCAAAACATAAAAACACACAGTACCAAGTTGCAGACAGGAAAATAAAGGGGGTTATTTTGGGGCTATCACCAACACCAGTTGCAGAGGTTCAATAAATGACATACAGTGCATTCGTAAAGTATTCAGACCCCTTCCCTTTTCCCACATTTTGTTACGTTACAGCCTTATCCTCAAATGGATTACATCTCCCCCCCTCAATCTACACACAATACCCCACAATGACAAAGCAAAAACATATCTATATATATTTTTTTTAATCTTTGCAAATGTATGTATAAAAAAAAATTTGTACAGAAATACCATATTTACATAAATATTCAGAACACAGTGGTCTCCATCATTCTTATATGGAATAAGTTTGGAACCACCAAGACTCTTCCTAGAGCTGGCCTGGCCAAAGTAAGCAACCAGGATTGAACTTGCGTCACGTCTAGAGGAAACCTGGCACCATCCCTATGGTAAAGCATGGTGGTGGCGCTCAGAGCGCTCAGGACCTCAGACTGGGGCGAAGGTTCACCTTCCAAAAGGACAATGACCCTAAGCACACAACCAAGACAACGCAGGAGTGGCTTCGGGACAAGTCTCTGAATGTCCTTGAGTGGCCCAGCTAGAGCCCGGACTTAAATCTGATCGAACATCTCTGGAGAAACCTGAAAATAGCTATGCAGCAACGCTCCCCATCCAACCTGACAGAGCTTGAGAGGATCTGCAGAGAAGAATGGGAGAAATTAAATAAATATTTATTTTTACTAGGCAAGTCAGTTAAGAACAAATTCTTATTTTCAATGACGGCCTAGGAACAGTGGGTTAACTGCCTTGTTCAGTGGCAGAACGACAGATGTTTACCTTGTCAGGTCAGGGATTCGGTCTTGCAACCTTTCGGTTACTAGTCCAACGCTCTAACCACTAGGCTACCTGTTGCCCCTGGAGGGCGGGAGGTGTGCGAAGCTTGTAGGGTCATACCCAAGAAGGCTCGAGGCTGTAAACTCTAGCAAAGATGCTTCAACTGAGTAAAAGGTACAGAGTAAAGGGTCTGAATATTTATGTAAATGTGATATATCCGTTGTTTTTTTTATACATTTGGAAAATGTCTAAACCCCTGTTTTTGCTTCGTCATTATGGGGTATTGTGTGTAGATTGATGAGGGGAAAAAACGATTGAATCAATGTTATTATAAGGTTGCAACGTAACAAAATGTGGAAAAGGCAAAGGGGTCTGAATACTTTCCGAATGCACTGTAGGAGTAGTGGCCACCAGCAGACATGTATAATTTGTAAACAAGTTCCTTACCAGAGACAAACACAAATTAGTATTCCTGGTTGCCAGCAGAAGGGAGGTACATAAACTCAATTAAATGCAAAGCAGAGCAGTGTCCAAACCAAAAGTCTAATCCACAGAGAAAGAGTGAGAGCTCTGTCCAAGGTTCTTTCCCTCTCTAGTTAAACAGCATAGGAGGAGGGGGTGTGTGGGAGGTGTGTTGCGCAGCTTCTCTAGAGCTAATCAAAAGCTTTGAATAACTAATATACTGCTTTAGCCTGGGATTAAAAAGAGAGAGTGGCAGGGTTATGAGCAGTGAGCACCAGTTGTTAGCCGGCCAGACCAGGGAGTGAGAGTGAGGGCGTGAGGAATGTCTGAGTTATTCTGGAGGGAGGGCCATGTGGGCCGTGGTTGGGTCAGGAGACAGGAAGAGGGTGGGTGTATAAACAGTTGAGGGGGCAGTAGACAGCTGGTGGGAAGGCAGGAAACCTGAGCACCCCGAGAGGAGAGTTAACCCTTTCCACACCAGCTGGGACAACAGGACAGGAGGCCACAGGCCACAGCCTGAACAGACATCATGTCACAGCCCTTTGGTCTGACAGCGGCGGTAAGAAAAAAAAGACTGCATTCATTCAAACCAGAATGGCCCATCTTGCAGGAGTCCACCTCCTTCTTCTGAAGCATGGGGCAGCTGATTGAAAAACTATTTTAGATATTTCAATTACTTTCACATACATTTAAAAGTAAGTATTTGGAGAATTTCTTTGAAAATACAAGTAGAAGCATTATGAAATGTATTCGGAAACTATTGGCATGCATTTGAAAATACTCAAATACACAGACGTGTATTTTCAAATAGAAAGACGTGTAATTTTCAAATACAAATATTTTAAAACTCCATACATTTGAACCCAGGTTTGTTTGTGTTAAATGTATTTGTAAACATGTAGGCTATTTGAAAATAGTTTCAAATAGCCTAGTATTTATAGTAATGTCACAGCTGGCTGAAGGACTGGACCATGGTGCAGCATGGTAAGCGTACATTTTCGTTTTATTAAAAATGACAAAGACAAAACAAAGAACCCCCCCCCGAAAGGTGCGGACTCCGGCCGCAAAACCTGACTCTAAAGGGGAGGGTCCGGGTGGGCCTTCTTACGGCGGCGGCTCGGGTGCGGGACGTGGACCCCGCTCCACCTCAGTCTTGGCCCACTTAGGTGGCAGCGTGCCGCCGCTTAGGTTGCAGCGGGCCCCGGACTGAAGACCCTTGTAGAGGGTGTCTCTAGACTGAGGGGCTGCGGCTCTGGCAGCGCCGGACAGGCGGGAAGCTCTGGCAGCGCCGGACAGGCGGGAGGCTCTGGCAGCGCCGGAAAGGCGGG
Organism: Oncorhynchus nerka; assembly: GCF_034236695.1. NCBI lineage: Eukaryota > Metazoa > Chordata > Actinopteri > Salmoniformes > Salmonidae > Oncorhynchus > Oncorhynchus nerka. Next base: position 43,763,748 of record NC_088405.1, on the reverse strand, counting down.
AGGCTATGGCAGCGCCGGACAGGCGGGAGGCTATGGCAGCGCCGGACAGGCGGGAGGCTATGGCAGCGCCGGACAGGCGGGAGGCTATGGCAGCGCCGGACAGGCGGGAGGCTATGGCAGCGCCGGATAGGCGGGAGGCTATGGCAGCGCCGGACAGGCGGGAGGCTATGGCAGCGCCGGACATGCGGGAAGCTATGGCAGCGCCGGACAGGCGGGAGGCTATGGCAGCGCCGGACAGGCGGGAGGCTATGGCAGCGCCGGACAGGCGGGAGGCTATGGCAGCGCTGGACAGGCGGGGGCACCTGGAGGGAGGAGACGGAGAGACAGCCTGGTGCGTAGTGGAGGCACCGGACACACAGGGCCGTGGAGGCGCACTGGCGGTCTCGAGCGCAGAGCTGGCCCCACCCGTTCTGGCTGGATGCCAGCTTCCCCCCGGCAAATGCGGGACGCTGGCAACAAGCATTCCGGCCTGTGAATACTCCGCCTCGGTACCGTGCGCATCACCCCACAGCACGGGGCCTGACCAGTCCCATGCTCGCCACGGTAAGCACGGGGAGTTGGCTCAGGTCTGCTTCCTGTCTCTGCCACACTCCCCGTGTGCCCCCCCCAAAAAACGTTTGGGGCTGCCTCTCGGGCTTCCTTGCCAGCCGTGTTCCCACATACCGCTGGTTCCTCTCTCCGGCTGCCTCTGCTCTCCTAGCTGCCTCCACCTGTTCCCATGGAAGGCGATCCCTTCCCGCCAGGATCTCCTCCCATGTGTAGACTCCCTTGCCGTCCAGAACGTCCTCCCATGTCCAGGAGTCCACCTTACCATGCTGCTTGGTCCGTTGGTGGTGGGAAGTTCTGTCACGGCTGGCTGAAGGACTGGACCAAGGTGCAGCATGGTAAGCGTACATTTTCTTTTTATTAAAGATGACACCGACAAAACAAAGAACAAAACCAAACCTTGAAGCTTTGGGCTATGTGCCCTGAACAAAGTCAAAGTTAACTTCCCACAAAACAGGTGGGGGAAAAGGGTACTTAAGTATGGTTCTCAATCAGAGACAACGATAGACAGCTGTCCCTGATTGAGAACCATACCAGGCCAAGACATAGAAATACAAAACATAGAAAAAAGGACATAGAATGCCCACCCTAGTCACACCCTGGCCTAACCAAAATAGAGAATAAAAAGCCTCTCTATGGCCAGGGCGTAAAGTTAATTATTTGAAAATACTTCAAATAGTAGTTAATTTGCCACAATATTTAAACAATTCTAAAAGAAAAATAATTTAAAATGTCTGCTTCCGTAGACGGCACATGATTTCCTATAGGGCAGCCCACCATGTTGTAAGACATGGTAAGCCATGTAAGACGCTTATCAATGTGATGCAATCACCTTTCTTTCTTCTGAGGGCCTCAGATAGGTCTTTTGATCTTGGCATGATGTATTACCACACACCCATATGGTTAAGACCAAACCAGACCAAGTTTCTAATCTTTATGGATGGCTGGACCCTCCCCAAGTTACTCTCTAATCATTTGCACCTGCTTTGGTACACCTGATTGTAATTTTAGTCATTTTATGATATGGTAAATGTACGGGGTCTACCAACTTTTTCCATATAAGGAAATTGCATTTTTATTTATTTTAATTACATAACATATTTAAAGTTACATTTGTTTGTGTGATTTGTTAAATTATGTTACCTTTATCAATGAATGTGGTTGAAATTTAGCTCAAATATCCATTTGTCCAAATATGTAAAAAATATATAATAATAATAAAAAAATATCCATCTTAATGGGAGGTTAAATAAATCCCAAATGAAGATAACAACTGGCAGCCCACCACTAGTTCAGACCCTGCTCTGCTTTGAGTGCCCATTGTAAGCTAGCAAACCACACTGGTCGCCGTCTGTCCCCCTCATAATCTCCCATTTGCTGGCTCCCAATCTTGCGCTCTGGCACCCTGCCAGCCACATGGAATTCATGGCTCTATGTGGGACTGCTAAAAAAGGCAAGGCAGCCCAAGTGGAGGTGCAGCCAATGGCAGCTGACCTGTCCACTTGCTCGCTGTAAAATAAAGGGAATGACCTAACGTAGCAGCCCTACCCTCCCCCTCTGGCAGTGACACATTGCTCTCACCCCTCTCCCACATCCACTAAAATGTGTCACACTCTCTCTCCCTCCCTCTCTCCATTTCACCAGACACCCTGTTTAGGAGTAACCTTGTGATAAGACTGCATATCTGAGTAAATTAACTTTCCATTATCTCAATGACACTCACTTGTCACAGGGTAATTCAGCCCTCTGCCCTGCTGCAGCCCTCCAAAAGCTCACATTGTGTCCAGAGAGACAATACAGTGGGGGAGCAGAATTTTTTTTGTTTTTAACTACATTGGCCTACAGCGCAATTCCATAGTTACAGAGTGATACGGAGTCAATTCTTCACTTCAAAATTTATGGCAAACAAAAAACAAATGGTAAAGCTAAACAAACTGAGGCAAACTTAACCATTTCTGCAGAAAATTTGACAAAAACACATTTACTTGAAGAACAGTGCAGATGCAAAGTTTGGTAACAGAAGGACGGTTTGTGCTGCTGGTGCAGTCATTCTGTTAGCATCTGCACTGTTCTTCAAGTAAATGTGTTTTTGTCAAATTTTCTGAGGAAATTGTTAAAAGTAAATTGTGCATAGGGTTGTATGGTTTGTTTAACTGTGCAATCATTGGATTTAGTTTGACATACATTGTAAAGAGAAAAATCTGAGTCTCAGTGTCACTATTATCCATGGAACTGCCCAACAGCAGTTGACAGTTTACTGGAATAATACAACAGCGATGATTGATTACTATATGAAGAATGATGACTAAAAAGGGACAATTAAGGTTTGAATGATTGGAATAATGAGACCATTATAAATCAAATAAAATGTTATTTGTCACATGAACTGAATACAACTGAATACCTTACAGTGAAATGCTTACTTGCAAGCCCTAACCAATAATGGATACAAATAAGAATAAGAAATTAAAGTAACATAATTAAAAAACAGCAGTAAAATAACAGTAGCGAGGCTATATACAGGGGGTACCGATACAGAGACAATGTGCGGGGGCACCGGTTAGTCGAGGTAATAGAGGTAATATGTACATTTAGGTAGAGTTATTAAAGTGATTATGCATAGATAATAACAGAGTTGCAGCAGTGTAAAGGGGGGGGGGGGGGCAAGACAAATAGTTTGGATAGCCATTTGATTAGATGTTCAGGAGTCTTATGGCTTGGGGTAGAAGCTATTTAGAAAGCCTCTTGGACCTAGACTTGGCACTCTGGTACCGCTTGCCATGCGGAAGCAGAGAGAACGGTCTATGACTAGGGTGGCTGGAGTCTTTGACCATTTTTAGGGCCTTTCTCTGACACCGCCTGGTATAGAGGTCCTGGATGGCAGGAAGCTTGGCCCCAGTGATGTACTGGGCCATACGCACTACCATTTGTAGTGTCTTGCGGTCGGAAGCCGAGCAGTTGCCATACCAGGCAGTGATGCCAACGATGTTAGGATGAAACAGTCAGAGGTCACCAAGCGCAACATAGCTTCAGCATGTAAATCAGCTAGAAAGATGTGTCGGCATCGAGTAATAGTCTCTGGACCCTCCCAGTTAGGGGGAGTGATGAGCTGGTGGAAAACTGTTTTCTGCCCCTTCCAAAAGATACAAAAAGAATTTGTAGATAATTGGCCCTCTTTCTGGGACTCACCCACAAACAGGACCAAGCCTGACCTGCTGAGGAGTGACAGACTCTATCCTAGCTGGAGGGGTGCTCTCATCTTATCTACCAACATAGACAGGGCTCTAACTCCTCTAGCTCCACAATGAAATAGGGTACAGGCCAGGCAGCAGGCTGTGAGCCAGCCTGGCAGCTTATTGGAGTCTGCCACTAGCACAGTCAGTGTAGTCAGCTCAGCTATCCCCATTGAGACCGTGTCTGTGCCTCGACCTGGGTTGGGCAAAACTAAACATGGCAGTGTTCGCCTTAGCAATCTCACTAGGATAAAGACCTCCTCCATTCCTGTCACTATAGAAAGAGATTGTGATACCTCACATCTCAAAATAGGGCTACTTACTTCAAAGGCAATTATAGTCAATGAACTAATCACTGATCATAATCTTGATGTGATTGGCCTGACTGAAACATGGCTTAAGCATGATGAATTTACTGTGTTAAATGAGGCCTCACCTCCTGGTTACACTAGTGTTCATATCCCCCGTGCATCCCGCAAAGGCGGAGGTTTTGCTAACATTTACGATAGCAAATTTCAATTTACAAAAAATATATATGTTTTTGTCTTTTGAGCTTCTAGTCATGAAATCTATGCAGCCTACTCAATCACTTTTTATAGCTACTATTTACAGGCCTCCTGGGCCATATACAGCGTTCCTCATTGAGTTCCTATCGGACCTTGTAGTCATAGCAGATAATATTCTAATTTTTGGTGACTTTAATATTCACATGGAAAAGTCCACAGACCCACTCCAAAAGGCTTTCGGAGCCATCATCGAATCAGTGGGTTTTGTCCAACATGACTCTGGACCTACTCACTGTCACAGTCATACTCTGAACCTAGTTTTCTCCCATGGAATAAATGTTGTGGATCTTAATGTTTTTCCTCATAATCCTGGACTATCGGACCACCATTTTATTACGTTTGCAATTGCAACAAATAATCTGCTCCTATTTTTCCAACTTAATTGAGGAAAATAAGAACAATCCAAAATGTATTTTTGATACTGTCGCAAAGCTAACTAAAAAGCAGCATTCCCCAAGAGAGGATGGCTTTCACTTCAGCAGTAATAAATTCATGAACTTCTTTGAGGAAAAGATCATGATTATTAGAAAGCAAATTACGGACTCCTCTTTAAATCTACATAATCCTTCAAAGCTCAGTTGTCCTGAGTCTGCACAACTCTGCCAGGACCTAGGATCAAGACAGACACTCAAATGTTTTAGTACTATATCTCTTGATACAATGATGGAAATAAACAATGATGAAATCTAAACCTTCAAGCTGCATACTGGACCCTATTCCAACTAAACTACTGAAAGAGCTGCTTCCTGTGCTTGGCCCTCCTATGTTGAACATAATAACCGGCTCTCTATCCAACGGATGTGTACCAAACTCACTAAAAGTGGCAGTAATAAAGCCTCTCTTGAAAAAGTCAAACCTTGACCCAGAAAATATAAAAAAACGAATCGGCCTATATCGAATCTTCCATTCCTCTCAAAATTTTTAGAAAAGGCTCACTGCCTTCCTGAAGGCAAACAATGTATACGAAATGCTTCTGGTTTTAGACCCCATCATAGCACTGAGACTGCACTTGTGAAGGTGGTAAATTACCTTTTAATGGCATCAGACCGAGGCTTTGCATCCGTCCTCGTGCTCCTAGACATTAGTGCTGCTTTTGATACCATCGATCACCACATTCTTTTGGAGAGATTGGAAACCCAAATTGGTCTACACGGACAAGTTCTGGCCTGGTTTAGATCTTATCTGTCGGAAAGATATCAGTTTGTCTCTGTGAATGGTTTGTCCTCTCACAAATCAACTGTAAATTTCGGTATTCCTCAAGGTTCCATTTTAGGTCCACTATTGTTTTTACTATACATTTTACCTCTTGGGGATGTCATTCGAAAACATAAAATGTTAACTTTCACTGCTATGCGGATGACACACAGCTGTTCATTTCAATGAAACATGGTGAAGCCCCAAAATTGCCTGTGTTTCAGCCATAAGGAAGTGGATGGCGGCAAACATTCTACTTTTTAACTCGGACAAAACAGAGATGCTTGTTCTAGGTCCCGAGAAACAAAGATATCTTCCGTTGAATCGGACTATTAATCTTAATGGTTGTACAGTCGTCTCAAATAAAACTGTGAAGGACCTCGGCGTTACTCTGGACCCTGATCTCTCTTTTGACGAACATATCAAGACTGTTTCAAGGACAGCTTTTTTCCATCTACGTAACATTGCAAAAATCAGAAACTTTCTGTCCAAAAATGATGCAGAAAAATTAATCCATGCTTTTGTTACTTCTAGGTTAGACTACTGCAATGCTCTACATAAAGCACTAAATAAACTTTAGTTTACGGCTGCTAGAATCCTGACTAGAACCAAAAAATGTGATCATATTACCCCAGTACTAGCCTCCCTACACTGGCTTCCTGTCAAGGCAAGGGCTGATTTCAAGGTTTTACTGCTAACCCACAAAGCATGACATGGGCTTGCTGCTACCAATCTCTCTGATTTGGTCCTGCCGTACATTCCTACTCGTACGCTACGGTCATAAAACGCAGGCCTCCTAATTGTCCTTAGAATTTCTAAGAAAACAGCTGGAGGCAGGGCTTTCTCCTATAGAGCTCCATTTTTATGGAATGGTCTGCCTACCCATGTGAGACACGCAAACTCGGTCTCAACCTTTAAGTCTTTACTGAAGACTCATCTCATCTCTTATGATTGAGTGTAGTCTGGCCCAGGAGTGTGAAGGTGAACGAAAAGGCTCTGGAGCAACGAACCGCCCTTGCTGTCTCTGCCTGGCCGGTTCCCCTCTTTCCCCATGGGGATTCTCTGTCTGTAACCCTATTACAGGGGCTGAGTCACTGGCTTACTGGTGCTCTTTCATGCCGTCCCTGGGAGGGGTGCGTCACTTGAGTGGGTTGAGTCACTGATGTGATCTTCCTGTCTGGGTTGGCGCCCCCCCTTGGGTTGTGCCGTACGGAGATCTTTGTGGGCTATACTCGGCCTTGTCTCAGGATGGTAAGTTGGTGGTTGAAGATATCCCTCTCGTGGTGTGGGGGCTGTGCTTTGGCAAAGTGGGTGGGGTTATATCCTTCCTGTTATGGGGCCACAGTGTCTCCTGACCCCTCCTGTCTCAGCCTCCAGTATTTATGTGTCAGGGGGTTAGGGTCAGTTTGATATATCTGGAGTACTTCTCCTGTCCTATCCGGTGTCCTGTGTGAGTTTAAGTATTCTCTCTAATTCTCTTTCTTTCTCTCGGAAGACCTGAGCCCTAGGACCATCCCTCAGGACAACCTGGCATGATGACTCCTTGCTGTCCCCAGTCCACCTGGCCATGCTGCTGCTCCAGTTTCAACTGTCCTGCCTGTGATTATTATTATTTGACCATGCTGGTCATTTATGAACATTTGAACATCTTGGCCATGTTCTGTTATAATCTCCACCCGGCACAGCCAGAAGAGGACTGGCCACCCCTCATAACCTGGTTCCTCTCTAGGTTTCTTCCTAGGTTTTGGCCTTTTTAGGGAGTTTTTCCTAGCCACCGTGCTTCTACACCTGCATTGCTTTGTTTTAGGCTGTGTTTCTGTACAGCACTTTGAGATATCAGCTGATGTACGAAGGGCTATATAAATAAATTGATTGATTTGTTGCAGCTGTAGAACCTTTTGAGGAGCTGAGGGGGAATAGGTTTGTTGTGCCCTCTTCACGACTGTCTTGGTGTGCTTGGACCATGTTAGTTTGTTGGTGATGTAGACACCAAGGAACTTGAAGCTCTCAACCTGCTCCACTTCAGCCCCGTCGATGAGAATGGGGGTGTGCTCGGTCCTCCTTTTCCTGTAGTCCACAATCATCTCCTTTGTCTTGATCACATTGAGGGAGAGGCTGTTGTCCTGACACCACACGGACAGGTCTCTGACCTCCTCCCTATAGGCTGTCTGGTTATTGTCAGTGATCAGGCCTACTACTGTTGTGTCATCGGCAAATTTGATGGTGTTGGAATCGTGCCTGGTCATGAGTGAACAGGGAGTATTACAGGAGGGGACTGAGCACGCACCGAGGGGCCCCCGTGTTGAGGATCAGCGTGGCGGACGTGTCGTTACCTACCCTTACCACCTGGGGGTGAATCATCAGGAAATCCAGGATCCAGTTGCAGAGGGAGGTGTTTAGTCCCAGGGTCCTTAGCTTAGTGATGAGCTTTAAGGGCACTATGGTGTTGAACGCTGAGCTGTAGTCAATGAACAGCATTCTCACATAGTTGTTCCTTTTGTTCAGGTGGGAAAGGGCAGTGTTGAGTGCGATTGAGATTGCATCATCTGTGGATCTGTTAGGGCGGTATGCAAATTGGAGTGGGTTTCGGGTTTCTGGGATAATGGTGTTGATGTGAGCCATGACCAGCCTTTAATGGCTACAGAGGTGAGTGCTTCGGTTCGGTAGTCATTTAGGCAGCTTACCTAAAAGACTCTGTGCCCAAGAACAATGTTGTCCGCTTGAAACATGTTGGTATTACAGACTCAGACAGGGAGAGGTTGAAAATGTCAGTGAAGACACTTGCCAGTTGGTCTGCGCATGCTCGGAGTACATGTCCTGGTAATCCGTCTGGCCCTGCAGCCTTATAAAATATTGACCTGTTTAAAAGGTCGACCTGTTTAAAAGGTCGACCTGTTTAATAAAAGGTCTTACTCACATCGGAGAGCGTGATCACACAGTCATCCAGAACAGCTGATGCTCTCATGCATGTTTCAGTGTTACTTGCATAAAAGTAATTTAGCTCGTCTGATCGACTCGTGTCACTGGGCAGTTCTCGGCTGTGCTTCCCTTTGTAGTCTGTAATAGCCGGTGTAGTACGATTCGATCTTAGTCCTGTATTGACACTTTGCCCATTTGATGGTTCGTCGGAGGGCATAGCTGGATTTCTTAAAAGCGTCCGGGTTAAGAGTCCCGCTCCTTGAAAGCACAGCTCTACCGTTTAGCTCATTGCGGATGTTGCCTGTAATCCATGGCTTCTGGTCGGGGTATGTACATACAGTCACTGTGGGGACGATGTCATCGATGCACTTATTGATGAAGCCAGTAACTGATGTGGTGTACTCCTCAATGCCATCGGAAGAATCCCGGAACATATTCCAGTCTGTCCTAGCAAAACAGTCATGTAGCTTAGCATCTGCTTCATCTGACCACTTTCTTATTGACTGAGTCACTGGTGCTTCCTGCTTTATTTTTTGCTTGATACAGGAATCAGGAGGATAGAATTATGGTCAGATTTGCCAAATGGAGGGCGAGGGAGGGTGAGGGAGTGCTTTGTACGCGTCTCAGTGTGTGGAGTACAGGTGGTCTAGAGTTTTTTTCCCCTCTGGTTGCACATTTAACATCCTGCTGGAAATTTGGTCAAACGAATTTAAGTTTCCATGCATTAACCTCTTGCCTCTACTTGTGACGCTTGCGTCCCAACTAGAGCTCTGGAAATGCAAATGCGCTACGCTAAATGCTAATAGTATTAGTTAAAACTCAAAAGTTCATTAAAATACACATGCAGGGTATCAAATTAAAGCTACACTCGTTGTGAATCCAGGCAACAAGTCAGATTTTTAAAATGCTTTTCGGCGACAGCATGAGAAGCTATTATCTGATAGCATGCACCAATACACTACAACACAAAAGCACAGCAGGGGACGTAAACAAAATAATTAGCATTTCGGCGTTACACAAACCGCACAATAAAATAGAAAACAGTCATTACCTTTCACCATCTTCTTTGTTGGCACTCCTAGATGTCCCATAAACACTATTGGGTCTTTATTTCGATTAAATCGGGCCATATAAAGCCAAGATATCGTTATATGTAGACTGTGTGATAAACTAAAAAAACAGCGATTTCACAACGTAACGTCATTTTTTAAAATTCAAAAAGTAGACGATAAACTTTCACAAAACACTTAGAAATACGTTTGTAATGCTACTTTAGGTATTAGTAAACGTTAATAAGCGATAAAAATCATCCGTAGGCGATGTAAATATCATTAGCTGTCGTCTTGGAAAAAATTTCAGGAGAGAGCTCTTCCGGAATGATCTGGGCGGAGACCGGAGGTAAGCGGTGCCCCTGTTTCGGTTCAACCAAGAATCAAAGATGATTCAATTCACAAGACTCTAGACAACATGGGGATGCTGTGGGAGTTGAATGCTCGGTCTTATCTAATTCGGCTCACTGTTAACAATTGCTGGAAGTGGCGCAAGGATATTTATTTCCATTTTCTGTGATCAGGTTTTCCTGCGCTTTCCGATGTAACGCACGTTATGTAATAGCCACAGTCGTGATTTAACCCGTTTTAAAAACGTCCGAGGGTTTCCTATCCACACATTCTAACCATATGAACGTACTATATTCCTGGCATGAGTAGCAGGGCGCTGAAATGTTGCGCGATTTTTAACAAAATGTTCAAAAAAGTAGAGGGTCGACTGAAGAGGTTAAAGTCCCCGGCCACTAGGAGCGCCACCTCTGGGTTAGCGTTTTCTTGTTTGCTTATGGCAGTATAAAGCTCATTGAGTGCGGCCTTTGTGCCAGCATCGGTCTGTGGTGGTATGGAGACAGCTACGAAAAATACAGATGAAAACTCTAGTGTGGTCTACAGCTTATCATGAGATACTCTACCTCAGGTGAGCAAAACCTTGAGACTTCCTTAGATACCGTGCACCAGCTGTTGTTTACAAAATATACATAGACTGACAGCCCTCGTCTTACCAGAGGCTGCTGTTCTATCCTGCCGATACAGTGTAAAACACGCCAGCTGTGTTGTTCATGTCACATTCAGCCACGACTCGGTGAAACAGAAGATAGTACAGTTTAATGTCCCGTTGGTAGTTTAATCTTGCTACTAGGCCATCAATTTTATTTTCTAATGATTGCACGTTGGCCAATAGAACGGATGGCAGTGGGGCTTTACTCACTCAGTCCTCCTTTTCCTGTAGTTCACAATCATCTCCTTTGTCTTGATCACGTTAAGGGAGAGGCTGTTGTCGCCTACAAATTCCCAGAAGGCAGCCCGACCTCTGCCCCCTTTTTCTTCTCTTCACGCAAATTACAGAGATTTGGGCCTGTTCCCGGGAAAGCAGTATATCCTTCACGTCAGACTCAGACTCTTTACCAGTTCGTGATGAGTAATTGATGTTCTGTTGTCCAGAAGTTATTTTCGGTAATAATGTTGCTGCTACCGTCTCTTATGTACAAAATAAGTTAAAAAATAAGTTAAACACAAAAAAACGAGCAAAATAACAGTTGGTTAGGAGCACGTAAGATGTCAGCCATCTTGTCCGGCGCCATTCAATTCAATAAACTCAGTGGTGTAAAGTACTTAAAGTATTTTTACTTAAGTACTACTTAAGTTATTTTTTGGGGTCTGTACTTCACCATTTATATTTTTGACAAATTTTACTTTTATTCCACTACATTCTTAAAGAAAATAATGTATTTTTTTTACTCCTTATATTTTCCCTGACACCCAAAAGTACTCGTTACATTTTGAATGCTTAGCAGGACAGGAAAATTGTCTAATTCATGCACTTATCACAAGAGAGCATCCCTGGTCATCACTACTGCCTCTGATCTGGCAGACTCACTAAAACACAAATGATTCATTTGTAAATTATGTCTGAATGTTGAACTGTGACCCTGGCTATCCGTAAATTAACAAAAAAAACAAGAACATCGTGTCGAAAGAGTTTGCTTAATAAAATACGCTTAAAATTATTTATACTTTTACTTTTGATACTTAAGTACACTTTAAACCAATTACTTTTAGACTTTTACTCAAGTAGTATATTACTGGGTGACTTTTACTTTAGTCATTTTCTTTTAAGGTGTCTTTACGTTTACTCAAGGATGAAAATTGGGTACTTTTTCCACCACTGAATAAACTTCCGTCATCTTTGAGGGGGGAATTATTTCTGGGGAAGTTTGAGAAATATGTATAGCTGAACTAATTAATCCATCTATAAAAACAACATGTTAAATCCTAATTGGCATTCTCTGGCCTTCTAGTGAGAAGAATGCAACAGTGGTGGTAAGGAAACGTGACCTGCATTAATGAGATGGAAAGAAATAAAACCACCATAATAACAGTTACAACAGTACTAGCAACCAGGCAGAGAGGTAGCATGGTGAAACTAGGATGCTACCCTTACACACAGATCTAGGGTCATCTTACCCTCCCCAAATCTTAAACTTACAGTGGATTCAGAAAGAATTCATACCTCTTGACTTATTCCACATTTTGTTGTGTTACGGCCTGAATACAAAATGGATTAAAACAGATTTTTCTCTCACCCATCTACAGTGCATTCAGAAAGTACTCAGACCCCTTGAATTTTTCCACAATTTGTTACAGCCTTATTCTGGAATGGATTAGATCGGGGGTTTTTTCACTCATCAATCTACACACAATACCCCATAATGACAAAGCAAAAACAGGTTTTTTAGAAATTTTTGCACATTTATGAGAAAATAAATAAATAATCAAATATGACATTTACATACATATTCAGACCCTTTACTCAATAGTTTCTTGAAGCACCTTTGGCAGCGATTACAGGATCAACTCTCCTTGGGTATGACGCTACAAGCTTGGCTCACCTGTATTTGGGGAGTTTCTCCCATTCTTCCCTGCAGATCTTCTCAAGCTCTGCCAGGTTGGATGGGGAGTGTCGCTGCACAGCTATTTTCAGGTCTCTCCAGAGATGTTCGATCGGGTTCAAGTCTGGGCTCCGGCTGGGCCTCTCAAGGACAGTCAGAAACTTGTCCCGAAGCCACTCCTGCGTTGTCTTGGCTGTGTGCCGAGTGCGGTTGGAAGGTGAACCTTCGACCCGGTCTGAGGTCATGAGCGCTATGGAGCAGGTTTTCATCAAGGATCGCTCTGTACTTTGCTCCGTTCATCTTTCCCTCAATCCTGACTAGTCTCCCAGGGACAGGGTGATTGGTAAGGATAGAGGGAACAATGAAAGGAGCCAAATACAGGCAAATCGTTAATGAGATCCTGGTTCAGAGTGCAAACAACCTTAGACTGGGGTGAAGATTTACATTCCAACAGAACAATGACCCAAAGCATAGAGCCAAAGCAACACTGGAATGGTTTCACAATAAGAATGTGAAAGTCCTTTAAGGTGGCCCAATCAAAGCCCATACTTAAATCCCATTAAATCTGTGAAAAGACTTGAAGATTGCTGTTCACCGCCACTCCCCATCCAACTTAACATAGCTTGAGAAAATCTGCAGGGTAGAATGGGAGAAAATCCCCAAATCCAGATGTGCAAAACTGCTAGACATACCCAAGATGACTCAAAGCTGTAATCGCCGCCAAAGGTGCTTCTACAAAGTATTGTCAATTAGATATGTCTTTATTTCATTTTCAATAAATGTGCAAACATAAAAATAAAATAAAAACATGTTTCACTGTCATTATGGTGTATTGTGTGTAGTTGGGAGAGAAATATAATCTTTAATCCATTTTGAATTCAGGCTGTAACAACAAAATGTTGAATAAGTTAAGGGGTATGAATACTTTCTGAAGGCACTGTAACTGTTATGGAGAAAAACACAACACTTGCCTTAGATCAGCGTCTTGTTTTCTCAGTGTCTTGGGTAACTTACTTCATCCCACTAACAGACGGGAACAGAGAAATACAAAAAAAGCTAAAGGATCCAGACGTGACAGTGATGCAGAGAAGACCTATTGAAAGTGAGGGGTCAGAAAGAATCCTGATGTACAGTAGTACACACATCATCAGGCTACAGGTTTCCAAATGTCACATGATGCTCGACTGCATCTTGTCACATGGCTGCTGCTGACCAAACTCTTCTGCTTCACCTAGCCTTGCACATGACCCTCCCCTCATCTCCCCCCTCTCCCAACACCAACCAGACCAAAAGGTGAATTGTTTAGACTAGCTTCTACAGTATGTATGACATACTGTTCAAGACAAATGGCATCCAGACTTCAGGGAAGCATAAAGCAGCAATTTTGAAAACGAAGAGTTCATCATGGCTACAGGAACCATCTACCGGGGTCTAACTATACGAGCGTTGATCCCCACATGTATTAAAGTTACATGGACTTCAATGACAAACCATACTCAAGTCTCTCGCTCTCCCTCCCTCCAAGTACCAAGTTCCCAGAGTCATCACCAACCAACCTTAGTCTCAAGGAAAAATGGCATCCAAGGGGACAGATCATTGATAACAGCCAAATCTTTTCATTCCATCTATACCCCCCAACTCAAATGTGAAACCCACCACATCACTAAATGAGAAAAAACAATTGCAAGACAGCAGCAGCTTATAAGGAATGTGAGGGGCCTCAGCCAAGAGACCAGGCAGGGAAACCATACCATATATGGACATGGAAGCAGAATAACACTTGTATCAATGAATGAAGTGGGCATTAGAGTGACTTAACAACCCAAATGTCAATCACCATTTGCGAAGTAGACAGCACGTATCTATAACTGACTGGTGAAAACATGAAATGATCACATAGGGATGGATGTGTTCCTCTTCAAATAAGTGTACTTAAATCAAAGTCTACAGTGTGGAAATCCTGGCTGCTAGCATGTGACTGTATGAGCAACAGCAGCAAGGTGTTCCATGGTGTAATGAAGCACATCTAACTATAAATAAGCGGTCCAAATGGCTTTAGAACATTGCAATCTCGCTCCACTGCACTTTGCAAAGCCTACTACTTTAGAATAGTATCATGAAAAAACATTATTTCATTGATACAGTGGACATGACCTGTGTCTATTGGAGAAATCCCCACTGGAATATTACAACCAACCACAACAGGCGTTATGCTTCTGCGTAACACAACCCAGACCTGCCTTGATCTACAGGTTTATAGGCAGGCGTTTGGAGACTTTTCTGTGCCGAGGTTCAGCGAGGTAGACAGAAGATAACCTACTTTTGGTCCGTCTTTACACCTCTGCTTCCTGCCACAAGATAATTAACCAGGCTGTTTGAGCCAATTAAAGATGATTTAGTAGACAAATCAAACCGAACCGCGAGCAACAAGCCAAAAGAGGTCGCCTCGAGTTTAATAGACACTCAGAGGTTTACGCATACCGGTAAACCAAGTTTCCATAACTTAATGTGTATCTGATGAACAAGTCTAGTTCTCCTCTGCTGTGCTTGGCTGGAATATTCTGGGTGGAGCATCTAGTAGTAGCGCTCTGGTGCTTCATCTTTATATTGAAGGAGCTCCATCGAAATCTGTCAGTTTAAGCTAGAGATGTGGGGTTGTTTTTTAATTTTGTAAACACTTGGGAACAGGCCAGCACTACAGTACAGGTAACCTGATGAGCAGAACATGCAGATGCGATTCGGTTTCTGTTCCAAAGCCAGTTTGTTCTGGCTTTGTTTTGCAAGGGACAACAAAAATGAGGATTTCTTATTGGTGTTCTGGTAATCCCTCGGTCTGTTTTCATATGTTCGCTCTAGACACCCGGGTCGCTTCCCACAATTTTCAATTTTCCCACAATGTCCGGCGTCTGTACATAATAGAACGTCAGTTTGGCATAGAGGAACTACATTACTGCCGGAATTCAAAAGGGATTCAATATTTTTTTTTAACAATTCCCATCGACCCCATAATGACAATGTGAAAACATGTTTGTAGAAACAAGCACATTAATGGAAAATGAAATACAGAAATCTCATTTACAAAAGTATTCACACCCCTGAGTCAATACACGCTACAATCACCTTTGGCAGCGATTACAGTTATGAGTCTTTCTGGGAAAGTCTAAGAGCTTTGCACACCAGGATTGTACAATATTTGCATATTATTATTTAAGATCTTCAAGCTATGTCAAGTTGGTTGGTGATCATTGCTAGACAGCCACTTTCAAGTCTTGCCATAGATTAACAAGGTGACTTAAGTCAAAACTGTAACTAGGCCACTTAGGAACATTCAAATCTCATCTTGGTAAGCAACTCTAGTGTATATTTGGCCTTGTGTTTTAGGTTATTGTCCTGCTGAAAGGTGAATTTGTCTCCCAGTGTCTGTTGGAAAGCAGACTAAACTAGTGGTTAGAGTGCAGGGCCAGTAACCGAAATGTTGCTGGATCGAATCCACGAGCTGACAAGGTAAAAATCTGTTGTTCTGCCCCTGAGCAAGGCAGTTAACACACTGTTCCCCGGGCACCGAAGACGTGGATGTCAAAAGGCAGTGCCATCCATCATTCCTTCAATTCTGACCAGTTTACCAGTCATCTGTTCTTTTGGACACTATCGCAAAGCTAACTAAAAAGCAGCATTCCCCAAGAGAGGATGGCTTTCACTTCAGTAGTAAAAGATTCCTGAACTTCTTTGAGGAAAAGATCATGATCATTAGAAAGCAAATACGGACTCCTCTTTAAATATGCGTATTCCTCCAAAGCTCAGTTGCCAGGATCTAGGATCAAGGGAGACACTCAAGTGTTTTAGTACTATACATCTCTTGACACAATGATGAAAATAATCATGGCGTCTAAACCTTCAAGCAGCATACTGGACCCTAATCCAACTAAACTACTGAAAGAGCTGGCTCCTGTGATTGGCCCTCCTTCAGTAAGTTGAACATAATAAACGGATATCTCTATTAGAGGTCGACCGATTATTTTTCAATGCCGATACCGATTATTGGAGGATCAAAGAAGCCGATACCGATTAATCGTCCGATTCTTTATTTATTTATAATAATGATTACAACAATTACAACAATACTGAATAAACACTTATTTTAACTTAATATAATACATCAATAAAATCAATTTGGTCTCAAGTAAATAATGAAACATGTTCACTTTGGTTTAAATCATGCAAAAACAAAGTGTTGGAGAAAGCTGGTGGTTCCTTTTAACATGAGTCTTCAATATTCCCAGGTAAGAGGTTTTAGGTTGTAGTTATTATAGGAATTATAGGACTATTTCCCTCTATACCATTTGTATTTCATTAACCTTTGACTATTGGATGTTCTTACAGACACTTTAGTATTGCCAGTGTAACAGTATAGCTTCCGTCCCACTCCTCTCTCCTCCCTGGGCTCGAACCAGCAACACAACGACAACAGCCACCATCGAAGCAACGTTACCCATGCAGAGCAAGGGGAACAACTACTAGAAGGCTCAGAGTGAGTAACGTTTGAAATGCTATTAGCGCGCGCTAACTAGCTAGCCATTTCACTTCAGTTACACCAGCCTCATCTCGGAAGTTGATAGGCTTGAAGTCATAAACAGCGCAATGCCTGACGCACAACGAAGAGCTGCTGGCAAAACGCCCGAAAGTGCTGTTTGAATACATTTTTACGCGCCTGCTTCTGCCTACCACTGCTCAGTCAGATACTTAGATACTTGTATGATCAGTCAGATTATATGCAACGCAGGACACGCTAGATAATATCTAGTAATATCATCAACCATGTGTAGTTAACTAGTGATTATAATTGATTGTTTTTTCTAAGATAAGTTTAATGCTAGCTAACAACTTACCTTGGCTTATTGCAGTCGCGTAACAGGCAGTCTCCTTGTGGAGTGCAACGAGAGAGAGACAGGTCGTTAATTGCGTTGGACTTGGCGTTACTCTGGACCCTGATCTCTCTTTTGACAAACAGATCAAGAACATATCATATCCATCTACGTAACATTGCAAAAATCTGAAACTTTGTCCAAAAATGATGCAGAAAAATTAATCCATGCTTTTGTTACTTCTAGGTTAGACTACTGCAATCCTCTACTTTCCGGCTACCTGGATAAAGCACTAAATACATTACAGTTAGTGCTAAATACGGCTGCTAGAATCCTGACTACAACCCCAAAAAATGATAATATGACTCCAGTGCTAGCCTCCCTACACTGGCTTCCTGTTAAGGCAAGGGCTGATTTCAAGGTTTTACTGCTAACCTACAAAGCATTACATGGGCTTGCTCCTACCTATATTTCCGATTTGGTCCTGCCGTACATACCTACATGTACGCTACGGTCACAAGACGAAGGCCTCCTAATTGTCCCTAGAATTTCTAAGCAAACAGCTGGAGGCAGGGCTTTCTCCTATAGAGCTCAATTTTTATGGAATGGTCTGCCTACCCATGTGAGAGACGCAGACTCGGTCTCAACCTTTAAGTCTTTACTGAAGACTCATCTCTTCAGTAGGTCATATGATTGAGTGTAGTCTGGCCCAGGAGTGTGAAGGTGAACGGAAAGGCTCTGGAGCAATGAAACGCCCTTGCTATCTCTGCCTGGCCGGTTCCCCTCTCTCCACTGGGATTCTCTGCCTCTAACCCTATTACAGGGGCTGAGTCACTGGCTTACTGGTGCTCTTCCATGCCGTCCCTAGGAGGGGTGCGTCACTTGAGTGGGTTGAGTCACTGACATGGTCTTCCTGTCTGGGTTGGCGCCCCCCCTTGGGTTGTGCCGTGGCGGAGATCCTTGTGGGCTATACTCGGCATTGTCTCAGGATGGTAAATTGGTGGTTGAAGTTATCCCTCTAGTGGTGTGGGGGCTGTGCTTTGGCAAAGTGGGTGGGGTTATATCCTTCCTGTTTGGCCCTGTCCGGGGATATCATCGGATGGGGCCACAGTGTCTCCTGACCCCTCCAGTATTTATGCTGCAGTAGTGTATGTGTCGGGGGCTAGGGTCAGTCTGTTATATCTGGATTATTTCTCCTGTCTTATCCGGTGTCCTGTGTGAATTTAAGTATGCCCTCTCTAATTATCTCATTCTCTCTCTCGGAGGACCTGAGCCCTAGGACCATGCCTCAGGACTGACTACCTGACATGATGACTCCTTACTGTCCCCAGTCCACCTGGCCGTGCTGCTGCTCCAGTTTCCACTGTTCTGCCTGCGGCTATTGTTCCTCTAAGTTTCTTCCTAGGTTTTGGCCTTTCTAGGGAGTTTTTCCTAGCCACCGTGTTTCTACACCTGCATTGCTTGCTGTTTGGGGTTTTAGGCTGGGTTTCTGTGCAGCACTTTGAGATATCAGCTGATGTAAGAAGGGCTATATAAATAAATGTGATTTAACTAATTATGTGACTTCTGAAGGTAATTGGTTGCACCAGATCTTATTTAGGGGCTTCATAAGTAATTTTTGAAATTTCACTTTTGTGTGTCTATTACACGAAATCCAAATAAAAATCCATTTAAATTACAGGTTGTAACGCAACAAAATAGGAAAAACGCCAAGGGGGATGAATTATTTTGAAAGGCACTGTATCCTCCCTTTACTTTCCCTATACCAGATTTCCCTCTGGGATTATGTCTGTGCTTAGCTCTATTACGTTGACAAGCATAACCATTACATGATGCAGTCACCACGCTTGAAAATATCAAGAGCGGTACTCCGTGATGTGTTAGATTTTCCTCAAACATAACACAACACTCAAGGCAATTCAACTTTTCATTTTAAATTCATTTGTAAACATTTCTAAAAACACTAGGCCTATAGGCTATGCGTACACTGCATTGTATGCCTCGAGAAAATCTGAGCTAAAAAACAAAAAATAAAGTATTTTAGGCTAGTGCGTTAAAACTAAAGCTTATGCGCACATTGTAATCCAAATTAAAATCTTAAATTGGCTCTTTTCAGACTGTCCTTTAGTGAGCCACAGCCAGGAACTAAACGTGTAAATATTTTCATGAACATAACAAGATTCAACAACTGAGAGACATAAACTGAACAAGTTCCACAGACATGTGACTAGCAGAAATTGAATAATGTGTCCCTGAACAAAGTAGGGGTCAAAATCAAAAGCAACAGTCGTATCTGGTGTGGCCACCAGCTGCATTAAGTACTGCAGTGCATCTCCTCCTCATGGACTGCACCAGATTTGCCAGTTCTTGCTGTGCGATGTTACCTCAATCTTCCACCAAGGCACCTGCAAGTTCCTGAACATTTCTGGGGGGAGAATGGCCCTAACCCTCACCCTCCGATCCAACAGGTCCCAGACGTGCTCAATGGGATTGAGATACTCTTCGCTGGCCATGGCAGAACACTGACATTCCTCTTGCAGGAAATCACGGACAGAACGAGCAGGATGGCTGGTGACATTGTCATGCTGGAGGGTCATGTCAGGATGAGCCTGCAGGAAGGGTACCAACATGAGGGAGGAGGATGTCTTCCCTGTAATACACAGCATTGAGATTGCCTGCAATCACAACCAGCTCAGTCCGATGATGCTGTGACACCGCCCCAGACCATGACAGACCCTCCACCTCCAAATTGATCCCGCTCCAGAGTACAGGCCTCGGTGTAACGCTCATTCCTTCGACGATAAACGCGAATCCGACCATCACCCCTGGTTAGACAAAACCGCGACTCGTCAGTGAAGAACACTTTTTGCCAGTCCTGTCTGGTCCAGCAACGGCAGGTTCGTTGTTGCCAGTGATGTCTGATGAGGGCCGGTCTTACAACAGGCCTACAAGCCTCCAGTCCAGCCTCTCTCAGCCTATTGCGCACAGTCTGAGCACTGATGGAGGGATTGTGCGTTCCTGGTTTAACTCTGTAGTTGTTGTTGCCTGTACCTGTCCCGCAGGTGTGATGTTCGGATGGACCGATCATGTGCAGGTGTTGTTACATGTGGTCTGCCACTGCGAGGATGATCAGCTGTCTGTCCTGTCTCCCTGTAGCGCTGTGTTAGACGTCTCACAGTACGGACATTGCAATTTATTGCCCTGGGCACATCTGCAGTCCTCATGCCTCCTTGCAGCATGCCTAAAGCACGTTCACGCAGATGAGCAGGGACCCTGGGCATCTTTCCTTTGGTGTTTTTCAGAGTAAGTAGAAAGGCCTCTTTAGTGTCCTAAGTTCTCATAACTGTGACCTTAATTGTCTACCGTCTGTAAGCGGTTTGTCTTAACGACCGTTCCATAGGTGCATGTTCATTAATTGTTTACGGTTCATTGAACAAACATGGGAAACAGTGTTTAAACCCTTTACAATGAAGATCTGTGAAGTTATTTTGATTTTACTAATTATCTTTGAAAGACAGGGTCCTGAAAAAGGGACGTTTCGTTTTTTGCTGAGTTTAGTTCTGTAATATGGCGAGTAGTGGAGGACTCGCCATCATCGTTTAAAATCTACAGTTTGGGAACATTTTGTTTTCCCAGTAAATTACAACAGCGATAGACAGAGAGAGTACTACTCAACGAGAATAGCCTATGCAGCTGCCAACACCTCAAACAGGTTGACACATTTACAGCGACGTCACCCCAGTATTCCTACCACCAGAACAAGACACACACAAAAAAAACGGTCTACCATCTGAATTCAAGCAGCCCTTTGCAGCTTAAATAAACAAAAATTAACTACAGTAACTTGGCATTTCATTTTCCTCCTGTACTGAAACGTGACACCAAAACGTACCGAACCGTGGTTTGGTGAACTGTTACACCCCTGACTGCTGTTGCCTAGGGTCGGGTTTACAAAACTAGTTTGGTGACTAATGAATACAACCCTGGTCCTTACGGTGAAGAGCAGCATCAGAACTCACCTTGGTCTCCCCAAGGCTCTCTGACTCAGACACCTGGTAGGTAAGGTCCGTCTCCTCGAAGCCTGTGGCGCTCATACGCTGGTCAGTGGAGGGGTCGTTGCGGGGGGGCGAGTCTGGAGAATTGAGGCACGTCTGGATGAGGGCCTTGCCCGTCTCGCTGGTGATCATGGGCTGGAGCTTCCGTGTGGCAAACGTGTAGACATGGCCCGTCTCGCTGGCCACCAGTAGCAGGACCTGGGTTCCTGTCAACGTGGAAAGCTCATAGGCCTGCCATGGGGGGAGGGAGATGACAATGTCAACATGCATATCAGCATTAGAATCAGCATGAGCATCAACATCAGTCTTGGAGGAAAGTGCCTAAATAAACAGGGTAAGCTGACATTCCACCACATTCTTAACTACACTGAACAAAAATATAAACGCAACGTGTACAGTGTTGGTCCTATGTTTCATGAGCTGAAAAAATATCCCAGGAAAGTTTAATACGTATATAAAGCTTATTTCTCTCAAATTTTGTCCACAAATTTGTTTACAGCCCTATTAGTGAGAATTTCTCCATGGCCAAAAATCCATCCACCTGACAGGTTTTGCATATCAAGAAGCTGATTTTTGTCACACAACACAATGCCACAGATGTCTCAAGTTTTGAGGGGGTGTGCAATTGGCATACTGACTGCAGGAGTGTCCACGAGAGCTATGCCAGAAAATGTCATGTTAATTTCTCTACAATAAGCTGCCAACAGTTTCAGAGAATTTGGCAGTACCTCCACGCCATCCGGCTTCTTCACCTGCGGGATCGTCTGAGGGGGTTTCGGGGTGGGGGTGCTGAGGAGTATTTCCATCTGTAATACTGCCCATTTGTGGGGAAGAATTCATTCTGATCGGCTGGGCCTGGCTCCCCAATGGGTGGGCCTGGCTGCTAAGTGGGTGGGCCTTTGCCCTCCCAGGCCCAGCCATGGCTGCACCCCTGCCCAGTCATGTGAAATCCATAGCTTAGGGCCTAATTCATTTATTTAAATTGACTGATTTCCTTATATGAACTGTAACTCAGTAAAATCTATTATATATTTTGGTTCAGTATAAAACAAACTGTTTAAAACAACTCAAATCAAGAGTACCGTAAAATGTAAAAAGTCTCAAGTAGCCGCCTGTACTTTTTAATTGCCGGGCAATGGCACACATTGCCCGGCAAATAAAAAAATAACCTTTATTTTATAAGCCCGTCTCTAATAAGCACCTGTTGTGTTCAGTGATTTAAGCAAATAAAACATCCAGGCTATTAAATAGAAGTTTTACAGTAAATTACTTTCTCACTAACACTATTATGTATATTGCACAGACTCAAATAGGAATAGGAAAAAACTGAGTCCCAGATGGTGCTACCTACAGATAACGGGTTAAAACTGCAGCCAACAAGCCAAGAAACACACTCCAAGTCTAAAAATACCTCTGTGGTGAAGTCTGACGTATAGCACAAATGTAGCTAAAATAACATGAGATAAGCCTCCAAGAATAGCGTCGGTGATAAAGTGATACTGAATTCGTTCCTTGCGACAGGGGGTCTTGGTTGTAAGGGAGAGAAAGGGAACTGGTAGAGGTAATAACCATATAGGTCTTAAAAGGAGGACAAGATCAATGGCTCCTCTCACAGGCAGAGGTGGCGGTGAAACATGAGAGCGTGAGCTCTCCCACCTTGTCATTCATTACACCGGACACTCACAAAACACACCGTCAGTCGTGTAGTGACCCACAAATAATGCAAAGATCTTGCATCAGAAATTAAACCCACACCATGCGCTATTCTCTCACACATACTTATTGTTGCACTTGGAGTGAACCTTGTGCACTCACTGAGAGAGCCTTTTGATTTACGTCAGTCATCGGTAATGTCCAGGATGCTTCTGGCGGACAGGGAGGGAGAGTAGACACTATCATTACCTTGAATACAATTTAAACATTGGCTGATGAATGATTTCATTGCTAGCCGCCGGGCATCATTCTGGCAGACACGCAGAGTAAGGAGGACTAGAAGATGGCTGTCAATCACAACCACAATCGTATCCTTGCTTAGGCCTACATCAAATAGCCTATGCGAAATCATAGGGTCTATATACTGTTATTAAACTATAGTGCTGTTACTGCAAGAGCAATCTCTATCGAAACAGAACTAAACGCATCACAGCTTCTTTAAGTTAAATTCTCCTTCAAGGAACTTCCCGATTTCCAGCTTTCAAGGAACTTTCAGACGTCACAAGGTTTGGAAGTGTGGCAACGCATTCATTTGTCCATTATTGGCCTCAATCATCTCATTTGTAGATATCATGTACTCCGTTCAGTTAATGTAGCAATTGGACAATGCTGAAGCTACTTATCTAATCATCTTTTGGCTGTAGTGAAATGCAACCCCACATGAAAAGGTAGCGGGGCAGAGATGGGTGTGAGCAACTTCCGACACTGTGTCCATCACACTTGCCAGTCCAGCGGTGCATGCTTCACCTCCAGAGCTGCGGTGTCAAATGAACAAATAAAAGCAAAGACAGCAAGCCTCTGGAGATGTTTTCATGCTCTGAAGAGCAGCGAAGACGAGACCTGTAGTTGCTTCAGTGGGTTCTGCAGAAGCATTCTTAGAAATGGAGCGAGCATGCAGCTCTCAGTAACACTTCCAAAGGATTTTACCATCATTTAAACATGTCAATCATCTCAATGACATAGATGATTTCATGTACAAAGAACTGTGGCAAGCTTGTCTCAGCCATCCCACGTCTACAGTATGTGTGGGTCAGGCTGCGTCAGGGTGGCTTGGTCAATACCCAAATGCACAGCTTGATAACTACAACATTTTGAAAATGAGAGAGGAGAAGTTTGTTCATTCCTATTTGTATCCTTTCACTAGCTTGTTTGCCTTGGGTCTCCTGGTTGTTGCAATCCCTGACCCTTGTAGTCAGTGTGTGATTATTCTGGCTGTGTGTCTGGGAAAGAGGTTGCACACACACACACACACATGTATAGTACCCTATGTGTAAATGTAAATGTGTATGTGCATATTGTGTATGCTGTCTGTCTGTAAGAAAGTGAGAGACTCAACAGCATGCCCCAGGACAGCCTAGAGAGCAGACACCAGAAGAGGCAATCCACCCAGCCAAGGTATTCATGTAAGCTCCCTTTCTGGCCTTACATGTAACCATTGAAGACTACAAATGGCCTGCTTCAAAAACAGAGCAATGCATAGCTCACACATCCTAACAGTCATAAAGATCTATCTACTGTATGAAAACAGTGTGCATCTATCGATTAAACCTCAGGGGCAGTAGTGAAATCCTGGACATGGAGAACTCAACTTGCTAGAGCGTGTGCAGGCTTGAAAGTCCATTTGAATGAACCTGCAGATCATTTTCAGAACCAGTCAGATTGCGGATCTAGCAGGCCATCAATTGCAATCGTATCACACGGCCCTGGCCCGCACTCTCAAAGAGATCTGAAACCTGCCTGCTACAGTGCCTTCAGAAAGTATTCATACCCCTTGAATTATTCCACATTTTGTTGTTACACCCCAAATTCAAAGAAGTATTGAATATCTGTTTTTCTAATCCATCTACACACACACACAATACCCCATAACGACAGTGAAAACATGTTTAATTTTTTTATGTGCGCAAATGTATTGAAAATTGACATAAATTGACATAAGTACTTGCACCCCTTTGCTAGGACACAACAAATTGAGCTCAGGTGCTTCCAATTTCCTTTTATCCTCCTTGAGATGTCACTACAACTTGGAGTCCACCTGTGACCAATTCAACTGTTTGGACATGATTTAGGAAGAAAAACACCTGTCTGTATAAGGCCCCACAGTTGAAAGTGCATGTCAGAGCAGAAACTATACCATGAAGTCCAAGAAGCTGTCCGTATATCTCAGAGATTGTGACGAGGCATCCAGTACCAGTCAAAAATTTGACTTAAATTTTAATTCAAGGGTTTCTTTATTTTTACTATTATCTACCTTATAGAATAATAGTGAAGACTACAAAACTATGAAATTTCACATATGGCAGTACCCCCCCAAAAAAGTGTTAAACAAATCCAAATATATTTTATATTCTTCAAAGTAGCCACCTTTTGCCTTGATGACAGCTTTGCACACTCTTGGCATTCTCTCAACTAGCTTCACCTGGAATGCTTTTACAACAGTATTGAAGGAGTTCCCTCATATGCTGAGCACTTGCTGGCTGCTTTTCATTCACTCTGCGGTCCGACTCATCCCAAACCATCGTAATTTGGTTGAGGTCGAGTGATTGTGGAGGCCAGGTCATCTGATGCAGCACTCCATCACTCTCCTTCCTGGTCAAATAGCCCTTACACCGCCTGGAGGTGTGTTGGGTCATTGTCCAGTTGAAAAATAAATGATAGCCCAAACCAGACGGGATGGCATATCGATGCAGAATGCTGTGGTAGCATGTATTTCGGCTGCAATTTCTAAGGCTGGTAACTCTAATGAACTTATTCTCTGCAGCAGAGATAACTCTGGGTCATCCTTTCCTGTGGCCAGTTTCATCATAGCGATTGATGGTTTTTGCAACTGCACTTGAAGAAACTTTAAAAGTTCTTGACTGGACCTTTACGTAATAATGGACTGTCGTTTCTATTTGCTTATTTGAGCTGTTCTTGCCATAATATGGACTTGGTCTTTTACCAAATAGGGCTATCTTCTGTATACCACCCCTACCCTGTCACAACACAACTGATTGGCTCAAACGCATTAAGAACTTTTGACAAGGCACACCTGTTAATTGAAATACATTCCAGGTAACTACCTCATGAAGCTGGTTGACAGAATGGCAAGCGTGTGCAAAGCTGTCATCAAGGCAAAGGGTGGCTACTTTGAAGAATCAAAAATATATTTTTGATTTGTTTAACACTTTTGGCTACTACATGATTCCATGTGTTATTTCATAGTTTTGATGTCTTCACTATTATTCTACAATATAGAAAATTGTAAAAATAAAGAAAAACCCTGCAATGAGAAGGTGTGTCAAAACTTCTGACTGGTATGGTTTATCTGGCGAAGGGTATAAAACAATTTCTAGAGAGTTGAAAGGTTCCAAGATCACAGTGCTATCCATCATTGGGAAATTGAAAAACATTTGGAACTAACCAGACTATGCCTACAGCTGGCTGTCTGACCAAACTGGGAAACCGGGCAAGAAGGACCTTGGTCAGGGAGGTGACCAAGAACCCAAATGCAACTCTGACAGTTCCTTGGCTGAGATGGGAGAAACTGCCAGAAGGACAACAGTCTCTACAGCAAATCAAATTGTATTACTGTAGACCTTACCATGAAACACTTATTTACAAGCCCTTATCCAACAATGCAGTTGAAAAAATATTTACAAAATAAACTAAAAATAACATAAAAGAGCAACAATAAAATAACAATAACAAGGTTAAATACAGGGGGTACCAGTACTGAGGCAATGTGCGGGGGAGGCACAGGTTAATCGAGGTAATTGAGGTAATGTAAAGTACCCGTCAAAAGTTGACACACCTTACCATTTTCTACATTGTAAAATAGACGACATCAAAACTAAGAAATAACACATACAGTGGGGAAAAAAAGTATTTAGTCAGCCACCAATTGTGCAAGTTCTCCCACTTAAAAATATGAGAGGCCTGTAATTGTAATCATAGGTACACTTCAACTATGACAGACAAAATAAGAAAAAAATCCAGAAAAATCACATTGTAGGATTTTTAATGAATTTATTTGCAAATTATGGTGGAAAATAAGTATTTGGTCAATAACAAAAGTTTCTCAATAATTTGTCATAGTCATTGCCAACAAAGGGTATGAGGTCAAACGTTTTCTGTAAGTCTTCAAAGTTTTCACACACTGTTGCTGGTATTTTGGCCCATTCCTCCATGCAGATCTCCTCTAGAGCAGTGATGTTTTGCGGCTGTTGCTCCAAAGATTTTCTATGGGGTTGAGATCTGGAAACTGGCTAGGCCACTCCAGGACCTTGAAATGCTTCTTACGAAGCCACTCCTTCGTTGCCCGGCAGTGTGTTTGTGATCATTGTCATGCTGAAAGACCCAGCCACGTTTCATCTTCAATGCCCTTGCTGATGGAAGGAGGTTTTCACTCAAAATCTCACGATACATGGCCCCATTCATTCTTTCCTTTACACGGATCAGTCGTCCTGGTCCCTTTGCAGAAAAACACCCCCAAAGTATGATGTTTCCACCCCCATGCTTCACAGTAGGTATAGTGTTCTTTGGATGCAACTCAGCATTCTTTGTCCTCCAAACACGACGAGTTGAGGTTTTACCAAAAAGTTCTATTTTGTTTTCATCTGACCATATGACATTCTCCCAATCTTCTTCTGGATCATCCAAATGCTCTCTAGCCAACTTCAGACGGGCCTGGACATGTACTGGCTTAAGCAGGGGGACACGTCTGGCACTGCAGGATTTGAGTCCCTGGCGGCGTAGTGTGTTACTGGTGGTAGGCTTTGTTACTTTGGTCCCAGCTCTCTGCAGGTCATTCACTGGGTCCCCCCGTGTGGTTCTGGGAATTTTGCTCACCGTTCTTGTGATAAATTTTGACCCCGCGGGGTGAGATCTTGCGTGGAGCCCCAGATCGAGGGAGATTATCAGTGGTCTTGTATGTCTTCCATTTCCTAATAATTGCTCCCACAGTTGATTTCTTCAAACCAAGCTGCTTACCTACTGCAGATTCAGTCTTCCCAGCCTGGTGCAGGTCTACAATTTTGTTTCTGGTGTCCTTTGACAGCTCTTTGGTCTTGGCCATAGTGGAGTTTGGAGTGTGACTGTTTGACGTTGTGGACAGGTGTCTTTTATACAGATAACAAGTTCAAACAGGTGCCATTAATACAGGTAACGAGTGGAGAACAGAGGAGCCTCTTTAAGAAGAAGTTACAGGTCTGAGAGCCAGAAATCTTGCTTGTTTGTAGGTGACCAAATACTTATTTTCCACCATAATTTGCAAATAAATTCATTAAAAATCCTAAAATGTGATTTTCTTTCTCATTTTGTCTAGTTGAAGTGAAGTGTACCTATGATGAAAATTACAGGCCTTTCATCTTTTTATGTTGGAGAACTTGCACAATTGGTGGCTGACTAAATACTTTTTTGCCCCACTGTATGGAATAATGTAGAAAACCTAAATATATATTTTATATTTGAGATTCTTCAAAGTAGCCACACTTTGCCTTGATGACGGCTTTGCACACTTTTGGCATTCTCTCAACCAATTAACAGGTGTGCCTTGTTAAAAATGTATTTGTGGAATTTATTCCCTTCTTAATGTGTTTGAGCCAATCAGTTGTGTTGTGACAAGGTAGGGCTTGTATACAGAAGATAGCCTTATTTGGTAAAAGACCAAGTCCATATTATGGCAAGAACAGCTCAAATAAGCGAAGACAAACAACAGTCCATCATTACTTTAAGGCATGAAGGTCAGTCAATGCAGAAAATGTCAAGAACTTTTCAAGTTTCTTCAAGTGCAGTAGCAAAAAGGAAGATGCAGAGTTACCTCTGCTGCACAGGATAAGTTCATTAGTTACCAGCCTCAGAAAATCCAGCCCAAATAATTGCTTCACAGAGTTCACGTAACAGACATCTCAACATCAACTGTTCAGAGGAGACTGCGTGAATCAGGTCTTCATGGTCAAATTGCTGCAAAGAAACTACTAATAAAGGACACCAATAATAAGAAGAGACTTGATTGTGCCAAGAAACACAAGCAATGGACATTAGACCAGTGGAAATCTGTCCTTTGGTCTGATGAGTTTAAATTTTAGATTTTTGTTCCTCTTTCTCTTGGAGGACCTGAGCCCTAGGACCATGCCTCAGGACTACCTGGCATGATGACTCCTTGCGGTCCCCAGTCCACCTGGCCGTGCTGCTGCTCCAGTTTCAACTGTTCTGCCTGCGGCTATGGAATCCTGACCTGTTCACCAGACGTGCTACCTGTCCCAGACCTGCTGTTTTCAACTCTCTAGAGACAGCAGGAGTGGTAGAGATACTCTCAATGATCGGCTATGAAAAGCCAACTGACATTCACCCCTGAGGTGCTGACTTGCTGCACCCTCGACTACTGTGATTATTATTATTTGACCATGCTGGTCATTTATGGACATTTGAACAGCTTGGCCATGTTCTGTTATAATCTCCACCAGGCACAGCCAGAAGAGGACTGGCCACCCCTCATAGCCTGGTTCCTCTCTAGGTTTCTTCCTAGGTTTTGGCCTTTCAAGGGAGTTTTTCCTAGCCACCGTGCTTCTACACCTGCATTGCTTGCTGTTTGGGGTTTTAGGCTGTGTTTCTGTACAGCACTGTGAGATATCAGCTGATGTACGAAGGGCTATATAAATACATTTGATTTGTAGTAGGATTCAATCTTAGTCCTGTATTAAGGTTTTGCATATTTGATGGTTTGTCTGAGGGCATAGCGGGATTTATCAAAAGCGTCCGGGTTAGAGTCCTGCTCATTGAAAGAGGCAGCTCTACCCTTTTGCTCAGTGTGGATGTTGCCTGTAATCCATGGCTTCTGGTTGGGGTATGTACCGTTGAAGTCGGAAGGTAACATACACTTAGGTTGGAGTCATTAAAACTCTTTTTTTTCAACCACTCCACAAATTGCTTGTTAATCAAACTATAGTTTTGGCAAGTTGGTTAGGAAAACTACTTTGTGCAATTCCAGGTGGGTCAGAAGTTTAGTGTGCCTTTAAACAGCTTGGAAAAATCCTTTAGAAGCTTCTGATTGACTCTAATGATGTCAATTAGCCTATTGGAGGTGTTTACCTGTGGATGTATTTCAAGGCCTACGTCCAAACTCAGTGCCTCTTTGCTTGACATCATGGGAATAAAATCAAAGGAAATCAGAAAATAAATTGTAGACCTCCACAAGTCTGGTTCATCCTTGGGAGCAATTTCCAAACGCCTGAAGGTACCAAGTTCAACTGTACAAACAATAGTACGCAAGTTTAAACACCATGGGACCACGCAGCAGTCATACCGCTCAGGAAGGAGATGCGTTCCGTCTCCTAGAGATGAACGTACCTTGGTGCGAAAAGTGCAAATCAATCCCAGAACAACAGCAAAGGACCTTGTGAAGATGCTGGAGGAAACAGGGACAAAAGTATCAATATCCACAGTAAAATGAGTCCTATATTGACATAACTTGAAAGGCCGCTCAGCAAGGAAGAAGCCTCTGCTCCAAAACCGCTATAAAAAAAGCCAAACTACTGTTTGCAACTGCACATGGTGACAAAGATCGTACTTTTTGGAGAAATGTCCTCTGGTCTGATTAATTAAAAATAGAACTGTTTGGCTATAATGACCATCGTTATGTTTGGAGGAAAAAGGAAGCTTGCAAGCCAAAGAACACCATCCCAACAGTGAAGCACGGGGGTGGCAGCGTCATGTTGTGGGGGTGCTCCTCCTCTGCAGGAGGGATTGGTGCACTTCACAAAATACATGGCATCATGGGAAACGAAAATTATGTGATATATTGAAGCAACATCTCAAGACATCAGCTTAACAACTTAAAACTTAGTCGCAAATGGGTCTTCCAAATGGACAATGACCCCAAGCTTACTTCCAAAGCTGTGGCTAAATGGTTTAAGGACAAAGTCAAGGTATTGGAGTGGCCATCACAAAGCCCTGACCTCAATCCTATAGAACATTTGTGGGCAGAACTGAAAACGTGTGCGCGAGCAAAGAGGCCAACAAACCTGACTCAGTTACACCAGCTCTGTCAGGAGGAATGGGCCAAAATTCACCCAACCTATTGTGGGAAGCTTGTGGTAGGCTTCCCGAAACGTTTGACCCAAGTTA
This sequence comes from Oncorhynchus nerka, assembly GCF_034236695.1. Classification (NCBI taxonomy): domain Eukaryota; kingdom Metazoa; phylum Chordata; class Actinopteri; order Salmoniformes; family Salmonidae; genus Oncorhynchus; species Oncorhynchus nerka. The sequence continues at coordinate 43,732,617 of NC_088405.1, read as the reverse complement.
AACAATTTAAAGGCAATACTACCAAATACTAATTGAGTGTAGGCAAACTTCTGACCCACTGGGAATGTGATGAAATAAATAATTATCTACTATTATTCTGACATTTCACATTCTTAAAATAAAGTGGTGATCCTAACTGACCTAAGACAGAGAATTTTTATTAGGATTAAATGTCAGGACTTGTGAAAAACTGAGTTAATGTATTTGGCTAAGGTGTATGTAAACTTCCGACTTCAACTCTACGTACAGTCACTGCTGGGACAACACCATCGATGCACTTATTGATGAAGCTGGTGACTGATGTGGTATACTCCTGAATGCCATCGGAGGAGTCCCGGAACAAATAGTGCATTCGGAAAGTATTCAGACCCCTTCTCTTTTTCCACATTTCATTACTTTACAACCTTATTCTAAAATTGATTAAATAAATGTGTTTAACCAATCTACACACAACACTCCATAATGACAAAGAGAAAACTGTTTTTTAGAAATGTTAGCATGAGACTCAAAATTGAGCTCAGGTGCATCCTGTTTCAATTGATCATCCTTGAGATGTTTCTACAACTTGGAGTCCACCTGTGGTAAATCCAATTGTTTGGACATGATTTGGAAAGGCACACGCTTGTCTACATAAAGGTCCCATAGTTGACAGTGCATGTCAGATCAAAAACCAAGCCATGAGGTCTAAGAAATTGTCTCTGGAGCACAGAGACAGGATTATGTCGAGGCACAGACCTGTGGAACGATAACAAAACATTTATGCAGCATTGAAGGTCCCCAAGAACACAGTGGAATCCATCATCATTCTTAAATGGATGAAGTTTAGAACTTCCAAGACTCTTCCTAGAGCTGGCCGCCCGGCCAAACTGAGCAATCGGGGGAGGACATTGGTCAAGGAGGTGACCAAGAACCCGATGGTCACTCTGACAGAGCTCCAGAGTTCCTCTGTGGAGATGTGAGAACTTTCCAGATGGACAACCATCTCTGCAGCACTCCACCAATCACACCTCTATAGTAGAGTGGTCATATGGAAGCCACTCGTCAGTAAAAAGGCACATGACAGCCCGCTTGGAGTTTGTCAAAAGCAACCTAAAATGACTCAGACCATGAGAAACCAGATTCTCTGGTCTGATTAACTTCTTTAGACTGGAGGGAGGAGGGGGGGGTATTTTCACATCCGGATGAAACGTGTGCCCAAAGTAAACTGCCTGCTACTCAGGGCCAGAAGGTAGGATATGCATATTAATAGTAGACTTGGATAGAAATCACTCTGAAGTTTCTAAAACTGTTTGAATGATGTCTGTGAGTATAACATAACTTATTTGGCAGGCGAAACCCTGAGAACAAACCATCCAGGAAAAAAATCTGAGGTCACTCTTTTCAATGGGTTTTCAATGGGAATCTAGATTTCTAAGGCACTTGCTTGCAGTTCCTATCGCTTCCACTGGATGTCAACCGTCTTTAGAAATTGGTTGATGTTTTTCCTTTGAGAAATGCAGAAGTAAGGCAGTTCAGAATGAGGGTCAAGTGAGGTGTACTATTTGTTTGAGGCGCGTGACCTGAAAGCACACTCCACTTTTTCATCCTGTATTGAACACAGTTTATCCCATCTTAAATTTGAATCAATTATTTAGGTAAAAAAATACCTGAAGTTGTATTCGGAAAGTTGTTTGAAATGTCTGGTTCAAGTTTACAGGTAACTTAGACACTTTGTAGTCATGTTACATGAGTTGGAACCGGTGTATTTTCAGAATCAAACGCGCCAAATAAATTGACATTTTGGGGATATAACGACGGAATTAATCGAACAAAAGGACCATTTGTGATGTTTAACCTGTTGGTACTAGGGGGCAGTATTTTCATTTTTGGAAAAAAAACGTTCCCGTTTTAAACGGGATATTTTGTCAGGACAAGATGCTAGAATATGCATATAATTGACAGTTTTGTTTAGAAAACACGAACGTTTCCAAAACTGTAAAGATATTGTCTATGAGTATAACAGAACTGATGTTGCAGGCGAAAGCCTGAGAAAAATCCAATCCGGAAGTGCCCCATATTTTGAAAGCGCTGCGTTCCAATGAGTCCCTATTGAGCTGTGAATGTCCAATCAACGAGCTTTACGCTTTCTACGTATTCCCCAAGGTGTCTACAGCATTGTGACGTAGTTTTACGCATTTATGTTGAAGAATAGCCGTAGGCTACATTGCGTAAGTGGTCACATGATGGCTCCCAGGGTGACTCTCGCGTAAAATACAGAGGTAGCCATTACTCCAATCGGTCCTACTGAAAAACGAATTGTCCCGACAGATATATTATCAAATAGATATTAGAAAAACACCTTGAGGATTGATTATAAACAACGTTTGCCATGTTTCTGTCGATATTATGGAGCTAATTTGGAATATTTTTTGCCGTTTTCGTGACTGCAATTTCCAGGCGATTTCTCAGCCAAACGTGAAGAACAAACAGAGCAATTTCGCCTACAAAAATAATATTTTGGGAAAAAATTAACTTTGACTATCTACCTGGGAGTCTCGTGAGTGAAAACATCCAAAGTTCATCAAAGGTAAACGATTGAATTTGATTGCTTTTCTGATTTTCGTGACAAGGTTGCCTGCTGCTAGCAAGGCATAATGCTATGCTAGTCTATGATAAACTTACACAAATGCTTGTCTAGCTTTGGCTGTAAAGCATATTTTGACAATCTGAGATGACAGGGTGATTAACAAAAGGCTAAGCTGTTTTCCAATATATTTCACTTGTGATTTTCATGAATAGGAAGATTTTCTAGGAAGATTTATGTCCGTTGAGTTATGCTAATTAGTGTCAGGTGATGATTACGCTCCCGGACCCGGATTTGAGAGTCACAAGAAGTTAATGGACATATTGGAGTGCCAACAGAAGAAGATCTTCAAAGGTAAGGCATGAATTATATGTTATTTCTGACTTTTGTGTTGTGCCTGGCGGGTTGAATTCTGATTTTCTTGTGTATGTTTGATGGCTTGCTGTCGCCATAAAGCCTTTTTGAAATCTGACACTGTGGCTGGATTAACAAGAGGTTCATCTTTAAACCGGTGTATTACACTTGTGTGATTTATGAATTATTATTATTATTATGAGTGTTTTTTCACTGGGTGTTGTCAAATCAATCCCGTTAACGGGGATTGGCGCGCGAAGGGATCACTAAGAAGTTAAACCAAGATTGAACTCTTTGGCCTGAATGCCAAGTGTCACGTCTGGAGGAAACCTGGCACCATCGCTACGGTGAAGCATGGTGGTGGCAGCATCATGACGTGGGAATGTTTTTTAGCGGCAGGGACTGGGAGACTAGTCAGGATTGAGGGAAAGATTAACAGAGAAAAGTACAGAGAGATCCTTGATGAATACCTGAGCGCTCTAGAGCAGGTTCTCAGACTGGGGGCGAAGGTTCACCTTCCAACAAGACAACGACCCTAATCACACAGCCAAGACAACGCAGGAGTGGTTTCGGGACAAGTCTCTGAATGTCCTTGCGTGGCCAAGCCAGAGCTCTGACTTTAACACGATCGAACATCGCTGGAGAGACCTGAAAATAGCTGTGCAGTGACGCTCCCCATCCAATCTGACAGAGCTTGAGAAGATCTGCAGAGAAGAATGGGGGAAGTCCCCAAATACAGGTGTGCCAAACTTGTAGTGTCTTACCCAAGAAGACACAAGGCTGTAATCGCTGCCAAAAGGTGCTTCAACAAAGTACTAAGTAAAAGTTCTGAATACTTTTGTAAATGTCATATTTCAGTTTTTTTGCTGTCATTATGGGGTATGTGTGTAGATTGCTGAGGGGGAAAAAATAAGACATTTTAGAATAAGGCTATGGAAAAAGTAAATGGCCAGTCTGTGCTAGCAAAACTGTCCTGTAGCTTAGCATCTGCTTCATCTGACCACTTCCGTATTGAGCGAGTCACTGAATCAGATAATTTTGCACGCCCAATTTTTCAGTTTTTGATTTGTTAAAAAAGTTTGAAATATCCAATAAATGTCGTTCCACTTCATGATTGTGTCCCACTTGATGTTGATTCTTCATAAAAAAATACAGTTTTATATCTTTATGTTTGAAGCCTGAAATGTGGCAAAAGGTCGCAAAGTTCAAGGGGGCCGAATACTTTCGCAAGGCACTGTACATAATATACATAACACAATGACCCAATAAATACTCAATCTAAAAAATATTGATTCTTCATCTACTATATAGTCATAAAGTTTCTATGTATCATATTTAAATTGTTTTAAAATAATGTTTAAATGTATATATTGAAAGGTTTCTAGTTTGCTTGGTTAATTTATTCCATTTCTGTATTGCTCTAAATCTAAATGTTATTTTGCCTATTTCTCTTTTCTGTCAGGATAACGCATAGATGGTGGACAATCTATTCCTAGTATTTACGGAATGTCTGTCTCTTACCAACTGAATACCGTTGTGAATAGAACTTGGCCGTTTTAAATGATGTATATTATGAAATAAAATAAGCATGTTTTTTTTCAATTATCCTGTCGATTGATGACCAACCAACAACACTGCACATGACTGCAACAGAAGAACCATATCTCCACCTTAAAACAATCCTTGCTGCTTTGTTCTGTGCATTCTGCAGCCTCCTAACTTCGCTTAATGATAAATTTCCCCAGACCACAGAACAGTAATTCACCTGACTCTCAATTAAGGTTTGTGTTATTTGCTGAAGAATTTTTCCCGGTAAATATTTAGCTATCCTTCTGATTATGCATGCTGTTTTAATCTTTTTTTTAAATCTTTTTTTTTTACATAGATTAGTTATTTGAGACGATCATGATAAGCAGTTGTCTAGCTGCACTCCCAATAGTTTGGTTTCTGCCACTTCTTCAATTTGTACTCCTCCCATACTTAATTGTATCCCATGCTGTTTTGGCCTTTTCCTAGTTGAACAGACCAACATCACTTTGGTTTTCTTTATGTTTAAAACAAGTTTGTTTTGGCAAATCCACTCCCTGATATTCTCCAAATCTTCTTGTAAAGCTTGCTGTACCCGTTTAACCGATTGTCTTGCTATATAAATTGTAGTATCATCTGCAAATATAGTAGCTTGAGTTTCAGCTAAGGCATAGGGAAGAACGTTGGTATATATTAAATAAAGAAGTGGCCCAAGGCAGCTGCCCTGCAATATTCCACAGTTTAACACGAGGGGAAGAAAATGAACCATTGATATAGGTGGACTGTTTCCTGTCAGTTAGATATGACTGTACCCAATTCAATGCTACCTCCTTAAAACCATAATGCATGAATTGTATCAAAATAATTTCATGATCCACTGAATCAAATGCTGCACTGAAATCTAAAAATAAAATGTACACCCACAAACGTGCCATTATCCATAGCATTGAGCCACTGGTCAGTCATGTCAACCAATGCAGTGGTAGTGGAATGTTTTTTACGATAAGCATGCTGATTGGCTGTAATCAGATCATTCTTTTCCATGTACTCCCATATTTGTCTACTCACAATACCCTCCAATATCTTACTGAGTGTAGGGAGTATACTAATTGGTCGACTATTAGCAGGAGTAATGGGTTCTTTGCTGTCTTTCGGAATAGGACACAGTTTTGCATGCTTCCATACCTTTGCAAACATCCCCTTTTCCTTTCCAGTGACCAATTAAATATGCATTTCAGTGGAACTGCAATCTGGGGAGCAGCACAGCGAAGCAAAATATTGTCCATAAGACCATACCCTGTAGATTTACCATCAGGTAATGACTTCAACAGGCTTAACACCTCCTCCACTGACACCGTTTGCAGACTAAAAGAGCAGATCTTGTTGCTCATAATATGATCATCAATCCATTGGACAATAGCTTGCCTGGAAGAATGTATGGAGGGAACAATGAATGGAACCAAATTCAGGCAAATCCTTGATGAGAACCTGCTTCAGAATGCAAACAACCTGGGGACTGGGGTGAAGATTTATATTCCAACAGGACAATGACCCGAAGCAGGACAATGACCCCAAGCACACAGCCAAAGCAACACTGGAATGGTTACGGAACAAGAATGTGAAAATCCTTGAGTGGCCCAGCCAAAGCCCAGACTTGAATCCGATTAAATCTGTGGAAAGACTTGAAGATTGCTCTTCACCGCTGCTCTCCATCTAACTTAACAGAGCTTGAGAAAATCCCCAAATCCAGGATGTGCAAAGCTGATACAGACATACCCAAGATGACTCAAAGCTGTAATTGCTGCCAAAGGTGCTTCTACAAAGTATTGACTCAGGTGTGTGAATACTTATGTAAATTAGATAGTTCTGTACTTCAATTTCCATAAAATGTGCAACACTATCTAAAAACATGTTTTCACTTTGTCATTATGGGGTGGGTAGATGGGTGAGAGAAATAATTTGAATCCATTTTGAATTCAAGCTGTAACAACAAAACGTGGAAGAAGTCAATGGGTATGAATAATTTCTGAAGGTACTGTAAATCCTGTCATACTTTGTCATAACCCGACTCAAGGCACAGAACAATCATGCAGCCCACTGTACAATACAGAAACCTCAGTTTCCACGACAACAAAGGAGGATACCAAAGGGAAGAAAGCACAAGCAAAGCAGGGACTTGCCCATCAGTCAGATGAGATCAAACAATGCAGTGGTATCACAATTATTTTGGTGAAACAATCCAAAAAGACTGTTGGTCTGCATTGCAGCAGTTCTCCAACTTATCTTTCATGAGAGAGATAACAGATGCCTCTTGGCTCGACAAAGAGCTGATCTGCTTCAGACATACGGTAATGTCAGAATTGAAACATAATGAGTGATCTTGGATACGATGGTACAGGGAATAGTGAGTAGCCTACATTCCATGTGCATGCTTGGATACTAGAGCCTTCGTGGTACGTAGTATAACTGATGACGGATTATGAATCCACTGAATCAGTGACTTGTCCAGAACATTTTGATTGGGATGGCCAAGGTGGGGCACAGATAGGGTTGAATATTTTCCAGCCATTTCACAAAATGTTCCATTCCAAGAGTAAATCACTTTTCTCCTGGTTAACCCGGTATTTCCCACCAAAACTGGAAGTGTCATTCAAAAGCATTATATAAAGCATATAAATAGGCCTATGTCTGGATTAGATTAGAGGTTTGATTGAAAACCCAGGCCTGATGCTACCTGAGCCGTACATTAAACACATTTTCTACATTAAAGATATTTAATGATCCTAAGCCCCCCACCCAAAAAATGATTGTGCGGTTATCCAATACATATAATTTATGATATAGGCTACTGTACATTACGCACGACAGCAAAACATAAAAGCCCATAGATGTAGCTAGCTACAACGCATTCGGAAATTATTCAGACCCCTTGACTTTTTCCACATTTTGTTACTGTACGTTACAGCCTTATTCTAAAATGGATTAAATTGCTGTTTTTCCCCCTTCATCTACACACATTATGCCATAATGACAAAGCAAAAACAGGTTCATAGAATTTTTACAAAATGTATAAAAAAAATATATAAAAATAACATCAAGGATGATCAATGGAAACAGGATGCACCTGAGCTCAATTTCAAGGCTCATAGCAAAGGATCTGAATACTTATCTAAATAAGGTATCTGTTTTGTTATTTTTAATACATTTGTTTTATTTTTTATAACTTTTCACTTTGTCATTATGGGGTATTGTGTGTAGATTGATGAGTGAAAAAAAATATTTAATCACTTTTAGAATACGACTGTAATTTAACAAAATGTGGAAAAAAGGGGTCTGAATACTTTCTGATTGCACTGTATCTGATACTGTCTTGCCAAAAAGAATGACATCATTGTATTTTTGTCCAAACAGCATCACATGCTGACTACACCGGCCACAACTTCAGATGCAGCCATGGGGTTTTCACTTTCAGACCTCCTCTGATGACTTACTGTATGACAGAGCTAGAGCATGATGGAAGCATCATGTGTTCCTTACAGTGGTGCAGTGGCCCGTTTAGTCTGCCTAGTGCCCTTTGACTGACCTCTGACTCTGGGGTTTAGTCATCTGTTGGCTCTGCCTGACACACTGTAGGCCAGGGGGTCTGTGATCTGAACAGCTGACCAAAGGCTGCAGTAGTGAATGTACAGTACTGAGTGTTTAGTAATTTACCAACCTTAGTTTGCAGTACTCCTACATCTTATTTCACGCAATTAGGTAATATAGTTACTTTAAAAAGGTTGAATGAGAAACATTCAACTACGGAGTACAAACGGCTCTTTGAAAACATGATTAAATTAATATAAATTGAAAATAGTTTAGACGGACACGGACGTGTGTACGTAGAGGGTCATGGTCAGAAATCGAAATGTCAGTTGCTCTTGTCTATTTAAAGGACAGAGCCAGTCATGACTGTTGGCAGAGATGACATGTCCCACTTGGTTATTTACACATTATGTCTGGGAGTCTTATTACATCAGGTTATGACAAATGATGTGTGTGATTTGGGGTTGAATGGGCCTTCGACTGGTTAAAAATCATAAGTCAGTGACAGAAGGGAAGGTTATTGTACAAGAAAGGTGATATATGTACCTAATGATTACATTATCTGTCAGTGTAGTCTATAGGTGCCCCATACACATCAAGCAATGCAACATCTTGTATGATCAAGTGACACTTTGGAGTGGACACTACAGAGTGTCCCCTCACACCTGAGTGTCACTGTGATCACTCACCTTCTTCATTATACCGGTCTTCCTCTTGCTAAAAGTTGTGTATCGCCTCAACTTGTTGTCGATGAATTCCATTTTTATCTTCACGCGCCCACGTGTCTTCTTCCCTGGCTTTGCGCCAGCGACACCTTGGGGGACCACACCATAACCCCCCGGTGGTATCCCGGCCTCCTGCCCTGTTACCGCAGCCTCCATCTCCAGTCTCTCCCGCTTTACACTTCTTCTGTTGTCCCCGATTGAACTCATCGGATCGTCTTCATCCCCCGAGTCTGAATCAGCGTCCGACCCACTGCAACCCATTGGCGCACACTCTTTGTCAGGGTCGTAGCGGCTGCCTCCGCGAACCCCAATTCCCATGTTCAGACCGATGCCTCCCTGAGCAGCGGTCTGTGGAATCGTCGGTCCCGTCCCGTTCCCTGGTCTCGCCCCACCTCTTGCACCCACTCCTGGACCGTTGCCCCCCAACATCCCCACCGCACTGATGCTGTCGCTGACCCGAGTTTTCGATTGCCTTGCTCTGACCAACACAGGGCGAATCCCAATCACCCCAGAACCGTGACCTGTGTTATCCCTGAAAGACGCTGACCCGTTTCCAGATTGTGCTGATCCAGCCTGGCTTGGTAGCATTCTAGTTAGAGGACCCGGTCCCTGAAATCGTCAGCCGACTGCTGGAGCGCGGGTCAGTAAAAATTACAGCACGGTTCATAAAACCCAACCACCAAAAAGGTAAACAAACAACGAAATTGCGGACATTGCAAAATTGTCATCTGTTTGAAACCACTAAAGCAAACTTTCAAAAGTGACGCTGCCCCTGAGACCTTTCAGCCAGGTTCAGTTTAGCTCAACCCCCTATATTTCCAAAACTCAGAGCACTTTCTCAAAAAATAGGGAAAATCGAAGAGAGCATTCGTTATTACTCCGCCATGTCATGTAGTTCACACCATAATCGCGTAAAATGTCGTCGGTATCCGCCTTCAATTCACAAAGGCTGCAGATATTTCATCGAATATCACGCAATATCAGTCTTGCAGTCGTGCATTTTCACACAAAACTGATGTATTTTTTAAATAATGTATTCGAGAGCGGACTACAACCCAAGATCTACTTTCCTCCTTATAAAGAGATACAATGTTTCCTTTTATGGAGTTGTATCTCCTTATTTGGCGAGTCACAGCGTCGTCTACGGATTGGCCGATTGGGATCTAGGTTGAGCTACCATTGGTCAATATGGCATGTTCATTAGAATAAATACCAAAATGGTTGCTGTACACTGTGGACCGGCAAGGAGATGTTGGTCTTCTTCCGAGTGTTGATAATGGGATATGATAAAGGGTGAGTCGGTCAAGGATCGATGCAGACAAGGTGGTAGATTGTACGACAAGCGACAGGTGAGGCATATGCAGCGTTCAACTCGGAACTCAGACATTTACGACTACAAGGGCGCAAAAAAAACGATCTACGACTGGGAAAATAGTTTTGATCTGTCATCCAACTCGAAATTGCCAGTTAGAAACTTTGTAGCTCTAGAAATGTTCCCAAAATCACTGATCTCGTTTTTCTCCCCCTAGTTCTCAGTTGTCTTGAAAGCACCAATAGACGTTGCTGACGTATGACAGATCTTACAATGCCTGGATAGGTATTTTAGATATCAGCTAACCACATATGTTTAAAAAAATTATATTTAAACACATATGTTATTGTTAATCGGCACTGTTGATGACGTGCCACGCAACCATTAGTTGTTGCGTCACCTTAACCGTGTTTCCGCACGGACCCTTTATAGTAAAACACACAACGCGCTCTACTATTCCACAGAGTTTTTAAACCCAGAGGCGCAACCTCGCAAAACTTCCGGGAACGCTTGCGAAGCAGACCAGGCTGGGTTTTGGAGTTTGAGAAGTCAAAAGAGAACAGTGAAATGTTACCTTCGTTTCTCGAAATCTAAAGGTACAACCTAGATTCGAGCCAATGTCTTAAGCAGTTGAACATGTTGTTACTTCAACCTCATCAAAGTGACCGACTGATACCTTTTCATTTTTGTGAAAAACAACTTCAAAAATCGAATCAAAATCTTTATATTGAAGGACTGCCTTTGATTTGATGGCCTGCACACATGCGTAGTTCAGCACAAGACGACAGGGGATTTCAACTGGAGAAGCAGTTTCTGCCCATCTTTGTAATCTTTGGCTGTGTGCTCTGGGTCTCAGTAGCTAGCAGCTGCTGTAGAGCTGTCTGTCTCTCTCGTGGTGCTTAAACATCCACAATGTGCTCAGCGTTGAGCAACAGTTTTGAAGGAAAACTGCTAAATACAATGGGGCAAAAAAGTATTTAGTCAGCCACCAAAATTGTGCAAGTTCTCCACTTAAAAAGATGAGAGGCCTGTAATTTCCATCATAGGTACACTTCAACTATGACAGGCAAAATGAGAAAAAAAATCCAGAAAATCACATTGTAGGATTTTTAATTTATTTATTTGCAAATTATGGTGGAAAATAAGTATTTGGTCAATAACAAAAGTTTACCTCAGTACTTTGTTATATACCCTTTGTTGGCAATGACAGAGGTAAAACGTTTTTTCTGTAAGTCTTCACAAGGTTTTCACACACTGTTGCTGGTATTTTGGCCCATTCCTCCATGCAGATCTCCTCTAGAGCAGTGATGTTTTGGGGCTGTTGCTGGGCAACACAGACTTTCAACTCCCTCCAAAGATTTTCTATGGGGTTGAGATCTGGAGACTGGCTAGGTCACTCCAGGACCTTGAAATGCTTCTTACGAAGCCACTCCTTCGTTGCCCGGGCGGTGTGTTTGGGATCATTCTCATGCTGAAAGACCCAGCCACGTTTCATCTTCAATGCCCTTACTGATGGAAGGAGGTTTTCACTCAAAATCTCACGATACATGGCCCCATTCATTCTTTCCTTTACACGGATCAGTCGTCCTGGTGTAACAGTATAACTTTAGACCGTCCCCTCGCCCATACCCGGGCGCGAACCAGGGACCCTCTGCACACATCAACAACAGTCACCCACGAAGCATCGTTACCCATCGCTCCACAAAAGCCGCGGCCCTTGCAGAGCAAGGGGAACCACTACTTCAAGGTCTCAGAGCAAGTGACGTCACCGATTGAAATGCTATTTAGCGTGCACCACCGCTAACTAAGCTAGCCGTTTCACATCCGTTACAAAAGCATGATGTTTCCACCCCCATGCTTCACAGTAGGTATGGTGTTCTTTGGATACAACTCAGCATTCTTTGTCCTCCAAACACAACGAGTTGAGTTTTTACCAAAAAGTTATATTTTGGTTTCATCTGACCATATGACATTCTCCCAATCTTCTTCTGGATCATCCAAATGCTCTCTAGCAAACTTCAGACGGGCCTGGACATGTACTGGCTTAAGCAGGGGGACACGTCTGGCACTGCAGAATTTTTGCTCACCGTTCTTGTGATCATTTTGACCCCACGGGGTGAGATCTTGCGTGGAGCCCCAGATCGAGGGAGATTATCAGTGGTCTTGTATGTCTTCCATTTCCTAATAATTGCTCCCACACTTGATTTCTCCAAACCCAGCTGCTTACCTATTCCAGATTCAGTCTTCCCAGCCTGGTGCAGGTATACAATGTTGTTTCTGGTGTCCTTTGACAGTTCTTTGGTCTTGGCCATGGTGGAGTTTGGTGTGTGACTGTTTGAGGTTGTGGACAGGTGTTCAAACAGGTGCCATTAATACAGGTAACAAGTGGAGGACAGAGGAGCCTCTTAAAGAAGAAGTTACAGGTCTGTGAGAGCCAGAAATCTTTCTTGTTTGTAGGTGACCAAATACTTATTTTCCACCATAATTAGCAAATAAATTCATAAAAAATCATACAATGTGATTTTCTGGATTTTTTTTTCTCATTTTGTCTGTCATAGTTGAAGTGTACCTATGATGAAAATTACAGACATCTGGCTTCTTCAGCTGTGGGATCATTTAAGACCAGCCAACTGGACAGCTGATGAAACTGTGGGTTTGTACAACCGAAGAATCGCTGCACAAACTGTCAGAAACCGTCTCAGATAAGCTAATTTGCGTACTCGTTGTCCTCATCAGGGTCTTGACCTGACTGCAGTTTGGCATAGTAACTGACAAATGCTCACCTTCGATGTCCACTGGCACGCTGGAAAAGTGTGCTCTTCACCGATGAATCCCAATTTCCAACTGTACCGGGCAGATGGCAGACAGTATGGCGTCATGTGGGGGAGCGGTTTGCTGATGTCAACGTTGTGAACAGAGTCCCCCGTGGTGGTGGGGTTATTGTATGGGCAGGCATAAGCTAAGGACAATGAACACAATTGCATTTTATCGATGGCAATTTGAATGCCCAGAGGTATCATGATGAGATCCTGAGGCCTATTGTAGTGCAATTCATCCGCTGCCATCACCAGTGTGTTTCAGCATGTTAATGCACATGTCGCAAAGATCTCTACACAATTCCTGGAAGCGGAAAATGTCCCAGTTCCTCCATGGCCTGCATACTCACCAGACATGTCACCCATTGAGCATGTTTGGGATGCTCTGAGTCGATGTGTACGACAGCGTGTTCCAGTTCCTTGCAATATCCAGCAACTTTGCACAGCCATTGAAGAGGAGTGGGACAACATTCCACAGGCCACAATCCACAACCTGATCAACTCTATGTGAAGGAGATATGTCACGCTAAAATTATTATTATTATTTAAAAAATTGTACCTTTATTTAACTAGGCAAGTCAGTTAAGAACAAATTCTTAATTTCAATGGCGGCCTAGGAACAGTTGGTTAACTGCCTTGTTCATGTAAATGAGGCAAATGGTGTTCACACCAGATACTGACTAGTTTTCTGATCCACGCCCATACTTTTTTTTTAAAGGTGCCAATGACCAACAGATGAATATCTGTATTGCCAGTCGTGAAATCCATAGATTAGGGCCTAATTCATTCATTTAAATTGACTGATTTCCTTATATGAACTGTAACTCAGTAAAATCACAGTGAGAGTGGTTAGTTTCTCTGCCCATCCCTCGGCTTTTTACCAAAGCGGTTTTTTACCAACTGCTGATTGCCGCTTCAATTAGGCCGCTTCAATCAAATTTGAATTTTTTTTAAATAATGTGATTAATAATCGAGTTAATCGCACAGAAAGTATGAACTCGATACATTTTTGAAATCATTTGACAGTCCTGTTAAACACTTAGTAATAAAAGGTTAACGTTATATCAGAGGTATTTAACACCATAAGTCACCTTCCACCAAGAGCCATGGACTACAAGCCCTCAGTAGTTTATTGTACACTATACCAAATTAAAGTTTGTCACATGGCAGAATACAACGGGTGTAAACCATACAGTGAAATGCTATCAAGCTCTTCCTCAACAATGCAGAGTTCAAAATCAGAGGTACGAAATAGAAAAAGATCTTTAAAAAGGCACGGAAACAACACTTGGTCAGATAAAGATCAACACATGAGAAATAAAACACACCAAAATGTAAGCTATGCCTTCAGAAAGTATTTACACACCCCTTGACTTTTTACACATTTGGTATGTTACAGCCTGAATTTAAAATTGATTAAATTGAGATTGTTTTCTGTCACTGGCCTAGACACAATACCCCATAATGTCAAAGTGGAATTATGTTTTTTAAAATTTTACCATTTAATTAAAAATGAAAAGTTGAAATGTCTTGAGTCAAAAAGTATTCAACACCTTTGTTATGGCAAGCCTAAATAAGTTCAGGAGTAAACATTTGCTTAACAAGTCACATAATAAGTTGCATGGGCTTTTTAAAAATGTATTTTTGAATAGCTACCTCATCTCTGTACCACACACATACAATAATCTGTAAGATCCCTCAGTCGAGCAGTGAATTTCAAACACAGATTCAACCACAAAGACCAGGGAGGTTTTCCAATGCCTCGCAAAGAAGGGCACATGTTGGTAGCTGTGTAAAAAAATAAAAGCAGATGATGAATATCCCTTTGAGCATGGTGAAGTTGTTAATTACACTTTGGATGGTGTATCGATACACCCAGTACTGCAAAGAATTTGGCAAAGCAATTAACTTTTGTCCTGAATACAGTGTTATGTTTAGGGAACTGGCAGATTAATTCACCTTTCAGCAGGTCAATAACCTAAAACACAAGGCCAAATCTACACTGGAGTTGCTGACCAAGAAGCCAGTGAATGTTCCTGAGTGGCCGAGCTACAGTTTTGACTTAAATCTACAGGCAATACCTGAAAATGGTTGTCTAGCAATGATCAACAACCAATTTGACAGAGCTTGAAGAATTTTGAAAAGATAAATGGGGAAAATGTTGCACAATCCAGATGTGGAAAGCTCTCACCGAGATTTTTTTTAGGAGAGTCCAGAGCTTGGTGACGAGTTTTGAGGGGATTATGGTGTTAAACGTTGAGCTGTAGTTAATGAACAGCATTCCCACATAGGTGTTCCTCTTTTCCAGATGGGAGAGAGCAGTGTGAAGTGCAATTGAGATTGCGTTATCAGGCCAATCAAGGGTCAATATCATAATTTATGATAAGCAGTAGGTCAATGTGAACAGTCCCAGAGTTTCATGCCACACAGGTCTACATGATAAGAGTCACATGGCCTGAAGGTGTATAATGATGATCCCCATGTGAAAGAGAGAAGGAACCAAGAGGCTGAAGAGAGTGGTAACGGAAAGGCCACATTTGCATGTCAAAACGCCCACACCCACTCCTCTCTATCCACACAATGGTCTCTATCAGCACAATGATGAGATGATTCACGGGGTGGAGCTTTAAGATTACTTTGTGAGTGGATGTGGGTAAGCCTAGAAAATGGTCTACTCTTCAGCTGAAAATTGAATTCAGCTACATCAAAGACTTTATAAAAATTTACACCCGCAACAGAATATCCATTGTAATCATTCATAATCATATACCATGACAGGCATGATAAATGCAACCGTTCATGTTCAATAGATTAATTCGCTGGCTAGCCATCTATAATAGATCAGATACATCTTTATATAATATTTATTTAACTTCTACAAAAGTTCCTTACATGCTGACCAGACCGGACAGTTGCAAAATAAATGTATACATACATGTTATTCAATCATTGCACCCACTCTGCTCGCACGTGACTGCGAGAGTCTGCATGGCCAGGCATTAAAATAGAACTTGGTTAGCATCGAATAGCGCCCGCGATATGCAACTTTTCATGGAAGTTAGGAACCAATATACACAGGCATTTAGGAAAGCAAAGGCTAGCTTTTCCAAACAGAAATTGGCATCCTGTAGCACAAACTCCAAAAAGTTCTGGGACACTGTAAAGTCCATGGAGACATCCAAAATTAAATCCCAGAATCGGCTTCCTATTTCGCAACAAAGCCACCTTCACTCATGCTGCCAAACATACCCTTGTAAAACTGACCATCCTATCGATCCTTGACTTCAGCGATGTCATTTACAAAATAGCCTCCAATATTCTACTCAGAAAATGGGATGCAGTCTATCACAGTGCCATCCGTTTTGTCACCAAAGCCCCATATACTACCCACCACTGTGACCTGTACGCTCTCGTTGGCTGGCCCTCGCTTCATATTTGTCGCCAAATCCACTGGCTCCAGGTCATCTTTAAGTCTTTGCTCGGTAAAGCCCCGCCTTATCTCAGGTCACTGGTCACCATAGCAGCACGCGCTCCAGCAGATATATTTCACTGGTCACACCCAAAGCCAATTCCTCCTTCGGCCGCATTTCCTTCCAGTTCTCTGCTGCCAATGACTGGAACGAACTGCAAAAAAAAACACTGAAGCTGGAGACTCATATCTCCCTCACTAAATTTAAGCACCAGCTGTCAGAGCAGCTCACAGATTACTGCACCTGTACATAGCCCATCTGTAAATAGCCCATCCAACTACTTAATCTCCATACTGTTATTTAATTTATTTATTTTGCTCCTTTGCACCCCAGTATCTCTACTTGCACACTCATCTTCTGCACATCTATCACTCCAGTGTTTAAATGCTATATTGTAATTATTTCGCCACTATGGCCTATTTATTGCCTTACCTCCCTTATCCTACCTCATTTGCACACACTGTATATCGACTTTTTCTATTGTATTATTGACTGTATGTTTGTTTATTCCATGTATAACTATGGGTTGTTGTTTGTGTCACACTGTTTTGCTTTATCTTGGCCAGGTCGCAGTTGTAAATGAGAACTTGTTCTCAACTAGCCTACCGGGTTAAACAAAGGTGAAAAAACAACAACAAAAAAACACAAACATTTGTGACGCTCAACACGCTGCAAGTCCTGCCTCTCAAATCTCTTCATTTGTTTTTAGGAGCATATACCCACGTGGGTGATTGAAAGATGAACTGACGTCCACACTCCAGTCGGTTGTAGTAATGCACCGTAAAGTTGGTTGCCAACTGCCATATAAAGTCCAAAGAAGAAAAAGAAGCCGGAAGGAAGGAGGAGGAGGGATGACGATGTAACGGCTGTCGTTGGTGGAAGAAGGAGTAGACCAAAATGCAGCGTGGTATGTATCCATAATACCTTTTAATCAAGAATGAATAAAAAATACAGAAGAACAAGAGAATAAAGGAAAACCGAAACAGTCCCGTATGGTGAGAACACTGAAACGGAAAATAACCACCCACAACCAAAAGTGGGAAAACAGGCTACCTAAGTATGGCTTTCAATCAGAGACAACGATTGACAGCTGCCTCTGATTGGGAACCATACCAGGCCAAACACATAGAACTACAAAACATAGAATGCCCACCCCAACTCACGCCCTGACCAACCTAAAACAGAGACATAAAAAGGAACTAAGGTCAGGACATGACAGACGATAAACAAATTCTGTTTACCGTTTCATCTGAAACTAATTCGGTTTACCGTTTTATTTGTGGATTAATTGTCAGAGTTGAGGATCTTGTGTATTTCAGGTAAAATAACAACCCATTTTTCTTTATCCCAGGACAAATTAGCTAGCTACAGCAAGCTAACTTGCTAAATTGCCATAAATGTTTAATGCTTTTCGAGCTGTCCCCAAATAAATATAATTGGTTCCGAGTTTGTTTTGATATTTCAACCTGCGTGGCCTGATCGTGTCTGGTGTGGGGGTACAAAATCAACATGCACGCGATGGCAAGCAAGTTTGGTCAGCATGTTACAGTGTTAGCTCTTCAGTATCTCCAATCTCTCCAGTCTACATGACCCTGTACACATTCAGGTTGGTCAACTGTACAACGCATTTGACACAATGTTTGTGGCACAACTGATATTTTGCAACACGGTGGAGAGTTTGTCTGCACAAAAATGTTTACACAACCATTGTGTGGTGTCTCCACAATGCTTGTGTAATCATTTATGTGTAGAAGAACTCTGTTGTATCACGTACATGCAAAATGCATTGTACATCAGTTGTACAACTTGAGTGTGTATGGGGCCAATCAGAGTGAGTTCTATGTTACACAGCAATTAAGACAGCCAAGACTCCTCAGTTTAAAAAAAAACGTGATCCTTTATTGAGAGCAGCTTGTATACATTGAGGTTACTGTGATTATTAGTCGAAGGGGATTAGAAAAAGAGGCCTAGGTGTGAGCGCCTAGCATTCATAAAACAGTTTTGCACTCAAAACAATATATAAAAACAAGGTCTTCGCAAACAAAAAAGACCATTGCATTTTGATTAGATATTGAGAAAAAGGAAAGCGGAAAAACAGCTAATAATCCTTCATTTACCAGGCACTTAAGAGTCCCTTGAAGAGCATTGGTGATTCTCTCTCATCCGTCTTTGCTCATGGTAACAACAAATGTATTACCAAACTGACTGTGTTACTGAGATGTATCATACGAGACTGAATACATATGCAACTGCATTAAGTGATCATCAAAGTACCTTTTTATGAAGAAACAAATGGGTAAAAAGACGGGACCTTCATAATAAATAAAGAGGTTCCCGTAGGTACATCCTTTTACAATATGATAGTAATAAAAAGGGATATTTTTAAGTGAAGTTATGGTGCATGGTTTCTACATTATGTACACATTGCCTTGTGGGATGGTCCACATTACAACATTGCACAAAATCATTGGACCAGCTAGAAAAAAAGGGAATTGTGATTGGACCTCTGAAAATACAGCATTGCCGGCCATTTAATAATGACAGACTGATAAAGTGATAACATGGTTATACAGCTAATATGTGGTCTATTATACGGTAATCCCATCAATGATGGTCAACATCGAGCACTTCAGAGTTAAAATGACACTTGTAACACACTCATAAGAGATTTTTGTTTTTTAACTCACTCACTCAAAAATATTCCTTGGCTATACATTTGATAGTACATTTGTTCCTGTAAAGTATATAATAACACAGACAAGTCAATCCACTGAGTTCCCCAGACACAATGCGTAACAGACTTTCAAGTTTAAAACTCAGTAAAAATCTTGTCCATTGGTGCTTATACTCAGATCTTACCTCTTCAATAGATATCAGAACAACAGCATCAGTGGCACACATTAGAGGCTGCAAATTCCAAGTCTGAATCACACTAGATACAGCTTTCAGGGGGTGAGTCCAGTCCAGCACATACAGAAAGTTCCCCCTGATGGATAAAAGTAGCTTAGGATCTCCTGGATTGGTTGGGGGGACTTTAGAGTTGGTAGATTGAGGTTCAGGTTGGCAAGGAGAGGCACTTTAGTTTTTATGGTTCCTGTGCTGCGCGGGTCAAAAAGAGAGGGAGAGCGTCTCTGGGACAAACCAGCCCTGAGAGACCCATGCCAGGCATGGGCCCACTGGAACCACATGGGCCAAAAGGGACAGTGTCAGCAGGCATGCCTTCCATGCTGCAATTAAGGCAAATGTAAACTCCTGGCACTAGTGTCCTCCTCACATGAAACCATCTACACACACTCCAATCCATTGGTATAACAAAAGTGTTTTGTTCTTATCCACACGCCCTTTTAAATAATAACTCCTGGTCCCTGAAATGTGTGTGACTCAGAATCCAGAATTTCTGTGTTTATTTTTTTTGGGGGGGGGGGATGTCACTCCTTGGGGTGGGGTGGGGTGGGTTCAGTTGTCCTCCTTTCAGACATTGCTGTCGGAGGACAGATCCCCCAGGGTGTTGACGACCTCGCTGAAGGAGGGACGCTCTTTGAGACTTGGGGCCCAGCAGCGGCACATGAACTTATAGACTTTGGAGGGGCAGCCGTCAAGCACGGGTAACTTCATCTTGCCGGCCTGCAGACCTGGGGAGAGAAGAGTGGAGCAGAGAAACAGGGGAGGTTAGACTTGGGAGACAGAACATACAGGTCAAGGTGATTTGACTCATTCACTCCATTCTTATGGAACAATGAGTGAAATCATCATAAGAATGGTGTAAAGCTGTTTCTGGTATGGGATTCATAAAAATGATTGGACAGACAGCCTGCCCCCAGCTTGATAATAACATGATGATACTGTATGTGCCACTTTCTTTGTCAAGGTGGCCTATAGTACAGTGCATGTCAATACAATGTCAACCAAATACAACGTGTTCCCCTCACAGAACCATGAAAATGATTCATCACAGTTCTGAGACTGAGAATAGCCACTTCAGAATAGCTTGAAGTTACCCCAAGAATAGAAGAGTGGCCATGTCTGAAATCTGTCTTGCCTACTACTTACTAAAACTGCATACTATTTAGAATAATCGTATGATAAAAAACGTATGTAATAAAAAAAAATATTAACATACTAGACTTGTCCATACTGAGAATGTATCATCTAATGCACAATTGTGTTGTTTCCTTCCATTCGTTCATTTTGGTACAGCGCATCACCTTATCTGATTATAGGGTGTTGTCAAACACATGTGGGTCTGGAAAGACGATTCTCTTCCTCAATTGTGTGCAGCGATTGGATGAAAAGCCACGAATGAGTATGACATCTTTGCATTTAAAGCATACTACATTTTTGAAATTTTCACATACTATAAAACATTCTAT
The DNA here is from genome assembly GCF_034236695.1 of Oncorhynchus nerka. NCBI lineage: Eukaryota > Metazoa > Chordata > Actinopteri > Salmoniformes > Salmonidae > Oncorhynchus > Oncorhynchus nerka. The sequence continues at coordinate 43,711,895 of NC_088405.1, read as the reverse complement.
TTTCTCATACCCAATCAGCCTACTAGTTAATATGCAAGTATGGGTATTCGGACAGGCCCAGTACCCTTTGCAAGATTGATATCTCAACAGTGATTGTTCAGCCATTGGAGCACACAGATTGGTGGGCACTAAGTACATTTCTATTGATTTATACTGACCCTCTAGCACCTCGTCATCACTGAGTTTGGTGTATGGCAGTTCCCCGTGGCTGAACACCTCCCACATGAGCACCCCAAAGGCCCAGACATCTGACTTGGTGGAGAAGTCATCCTCAAACACAGACTCGGCCGGGAGCCAGCGCAGGGGGATCCACGCCTGCCGGTAGTGGTAGTACTCACTGCAGACAGACAGTCAAGACAGAAAGAGAGACAAACAGAGAGATAGAATGTCAAGATGTTATCATGCACATAATTAAACTATGTTACTATTTTGTCTTGACTTTACACTTAACAATGGCTGCATGGATCATCCTAGTACACTTTTGCTATACTTTCTTCTCACATGATAGACCGTAACTACACACGTCTTACTATCCAGGTCTGGACCCAAACAATTCGAGCTTCTACTTTTAAAAATCCACCTTTCCAGAAACAAGTCTCTCACCGTTGCCGCTTGCTATAGACCTCCCTCTGCCCCCAGCTGTGCCCTGGACACCATATGTGAATTGATTGCCCCCCATCTATCTTCAGAGCTCGTGCTTCTAGGTGACCTAAAGTAGAACATGCTTAACACCCTGGCCATCCTACAATCTAAGCTTGATGCCCTCAATCTCACACAAATTATCAGTGAACCCACCAGGGTACAACCCCAAATCCGTAAACACGGGCACCCTCATAGATATCATCTTAACCAACTTGCCCTCCAAATACACCTCTGCTGTTTTAAACCAAGATCTCAGCGATCACTGCCTCATTGCCTGCATCTGTAATAGGTCTGCGGTCAAATGACCACCCCTCACCACTGTCAAACGCTCCCTAAAACACTTCAGCGAGCAGCCCTTTCTAATCAACCTGGCCCGGGTATCCTGGAAGGATATTGACCGCATCCCGTCAGTAGATGCCTGGTTATTCTTTAAAAGTGCCTTCCTCAACATCTTAAATAAGCATGCTCCATTCAATTTTTTAAAACCAGGAACAGATATAGCCATTGGTTCACTCCAGACCTGACTGCCCTTGACCAGCACAAAAACATCCTGTGGTATTCTGCATTAGCATCGAATAGCCCCCGTGATACGCAACTTTCAGGAAGTTAGGAACAAATATACACAGGCAGTTAGGAAAGCTAAGGCTAGCTTTTTCAAGCAGAAATGTGCATCCTTTAGCACAAACTCAAAAAAGTTCTGGGACACTGTAAAGTCCATGGAGAATAAGAGCACCTCTTCCCAGCTGCCCACTGCACTGAGGCTAGGAAACACTGTCACCACCGATAAATTCACTATAATTGAGAATTTCAATAAGCATTTTTTCTACAGCTGGCCATGCTTTCCACCTAGCTACCCCTACCCCGATCAACAGCCCTCCAACCTCACAGAAACTCGCCCAAGCCTCCCCATTTCTCCTTCACCCAAATCCAGATAGCTGATGTTCTGAAATAAATCAGCCGGGCTAGACAATCTGGACCTAAAATTATCTGCCAAAATTGTTGGAACCCCTATTACTAGCCTGTTCAACCTCTCTTTCGTATCGTCTGAGATTCCCATAGATTGGAAAGCTGCCGCAGTCATCCCCCTCTTCAAAGGGGGAGACACTCTATACCCAAACTGCTACAGACCTATATCTATTTTACCCTGCCTTTCTAAGGTCTTCGAAAGCCAAGTTAACAAACAGATTACCGACCATTTCGAATCCCACCGTACCTTCTCCGCAATGCAATCTGGTTTCAGAGCTGGTCATGGGTGCACCTCAGTCACGCTCAAGGTCCTAAACAATATCATAACCGCCATCGATAACAGACATTACTGTGCAGCCGTATTCATCGACCTGGCCAAGGCTTTCGACTCTGTCAATCACCACTTTCTTATCGGCAGACTCAACAGCCTTTGTTTCTCAAATGATTGCCTCGCCTGGTTCACCAACTACTTCTCTGATAGAGTTCAGTGTGTCAAATCGGAGGGCCTGTTGTCCGGACCGCTGGGGGTGCCACAGGGTTAAATTCTCTGGCCGAATCTCTTCTTTGTAAACATCAATGATGTCTCTCTTGCTGCTGCTGATTCTCTGATCCACCTTGAGTAGCTTGGATGAATAAGGTGCCCAGAGTAAACTGCCTGCTACTCAGTCCCAGAGGCAAAGATATGCATATTATTAGTAGATTTTGGATAGAAAACACTCTGAAGTTTCTAAAACTGTTTGAATGATGTCTGTGAGTATAACAGAACTCATATGGCAGGCAAAAACCTGAGAAAAAATCCAACCAGGAAGTGGGAAATCTGAGGTTTGTAGTTTTTCAACTCTTGGCCTATCGACTACACAGTGGGATAATGGTCATATTGCACTTCCTAAGGCTCCCACTAGATGTCAACAGTCTTTAGAACCTTGTTTGATGCTTCTATAGGAGGGGGGAATGAGTCAGAGGTCTGCCAGAGTGCCACGAGCTCAGTCTCGCACGCTCACATGAGAGCAAGCTCTGTTCCATTGCATTTCTACAGACAAAGGAATTCTCCGGTTGGAACATTATTGAAGATTTATGTTGAAAACATCCTAAAGATTGATTCTATACTTCGTTTGACATGTTTCTACGACCTGTAATAAAACATTTTGGACTTTTCGGCCGTACTTTCCACTGAACTTGCACGCGCGTTGTGCGTTTGGAGTTGTTTACCAAACGCGCTAACAAAATTGTGGAACTGGGATTCCTGGGAGTGCATTCTGATGAAGATCATCAAAGGTAAGTGAATATTTGTAATGCTATTTCTGACTTCTGTTGACTCCACAACATGGCGGATATCTGTATGGCTCGTTTTGGTCTCTGAGCTCTGTACTCAGATTATTGCATGCTTTGCTTTTTCGGTAAAGCTTTTTGGAAATCTGACACAGCGGTTGCATTAACCTCTTCAGTCGACCCTCTACTTTTTTGAACATTCTGTTAAAAATCGCGCAACATTTCAGCGCCCTGCTACTCATGCCAGGAATATAGTATATGCATTTGCTTAGTCTGTGTGGATAGAAAACACTCAGACGTTTAAAAAACTGGTTAAATCACTGCTGTGGCTTTACCAGAACGGCATTTACATCGAAAAGCACAGGAAAAACTGATCACTGAAAATGGGGAAAATATATCCATGCGCTACTTGAACCCATTGATAAACGTGAACCACAATTAATTGACTGAGGTTGCAGTACCTACAGCTTCCACAGGGTGTCTAGAGTCTTGTCATTTCCCTTCAAGTTTTTTCTTGGTCAAACACATACAGGACACCGTATCTAATCCGGTCTAGGACCGGATATTTTCGCTGAGTTTCTAGCCGGACATTTTTCCAGACGGACAGCTAATAATCTTTACATCGCCTCCTGATGAATTTTATCGCTTATTAACGTTTACTAATACCTAAAGTTGCATTACAAACGTATTTCGAAGTGTTTTGTGAAAGTTTATCGTCGACTTTTTGAATTTTAAAAAATGACGTTACGTTGTGAAATCGCTGTTTTTTTCGTTTATCACACAGTCTACATATAACGATATCTTGGCTTTATATGGCCCGATTTAATCGAAATAAAGACCCAATAGTGTTTATGGGACATCTAGGAGTGCCAACAAAGAAGATGGTGAAAGGTAATGACTGTTTTCTATTTTATTGTGCGGTTTGTGTAACGCCGAAATGCTAATTATTTTGTTTACGTCCCCTGTGGGTCTTTTGGGGTGTTGCATGCTATCAGATAATAGCTTCTCATGCTTTTGCCGAAAAGCATTTTAAAAATCTGACTTGTTGCTTGGATTCACAACGAGTGTAGCTTTAATTCGATACCCTGCATGTGTATTTTAATGAACTTTTGAGTTTTAACTAATACTATTAGCATTTAGCGTAGCGCATTTGCATTTCCAGAGCTCTAGTTGGGACGCAAGCGTCCCGGGTAGAAGCAACAGGTTAAGGAGAAGTTTATCTAAAGTTCCATGTGTAACACTTGTATTTTCATCAACATTTTGTTGATGTTTTTGGAACTACTGAACGTAACGCGCCAATGTATACTGAGATTTTTTGTATATGAACTTTATCGAACAAAACATACATGTATTGTGTAACATGAAGTCCTATAAGTGTCATCTGATGAAGATCATCAAAGGTTAGTGATTCATTTATCTCTATTTCTGCTTTTTGTGACTCCTCTCTTTGGCTGGAAAAATGGCTGTGTTTTTCTGTGAATAGGCACTTTCGCCGTAAAGCCTATTTGAAATCGGACCCTGTGGTGGGATTAACAAGAAGTGTATCTTTAAAATGGTGTGAAATACTTGTATGTTTGAGGAATTTTAATTATGAGATTTCTGTTGTTTGAATTTGGTGCCCTGCACTTTCACTGGCTGTTGTCATATCGATCCCGTTAGCGGGATCTCAGCCATAAGAAGTTCTTATTAACTAACCTCCAGATGAGCTTCAATGCAATACAACTCTCCTTCCATGGCCTCCAACTGCTCTTAAATGCAAGTAAAACTAAATGCATGCTCTTCAATCGACCGCTGCCCGCACCTGCCCACCCGTCCAGCATCACTACTCTGGACGGTTCTGAATATGCGGACAATTACAAATACCTAGCTGTCTGGTTAGACTGTAAACTCTCCTTCCAGACTCACATTGAGCATCTCCAATCCAAAATTAAATCTAGAATCGACTTCCTATTTCGCAACAAAGCATCCTTCACTCATGCTGCGAAACACCCTCGTAAAACTGACTATCCTACCGATCCTTGACTATGGCAATGTCATTTACAAAATAGCCTCCAACACTCTACTCAACAAATTGGATGCAGTCTATCACAGTGCCATCCGTTTTGTCACAAAAACTCCATGTGCTACCCACCACTGCGACCAGTACCCTCACTTTGGCTGGCCCTCGCTTCATACTTGTCGCCAAACCCACTGGCTCCAGGTCATCTACAAGTCTCTGCTAGGTAAGCCCCGCCTTATCTCAGCTCACTGGTCACCATAGCAGCACCCACCCGTAGCAGGCGCTCCAGCAGGTATATCTCACTGGTTAACCGCATTTCATTCCAGTTCTCTGCTGCCAATGACTGGAACGAACTGTAAAAATCACTGAAGCTGGAGACTCATATTTCCCTCACTAGCTTTAAGCACCAGCTGGCAGAGCAGCTCACAGATCACTGCACCTGTACATAGCTCATCTGTAAATTGCCCATCCAACTACCTCATCCACATACTGTATTTATTTATTTATTTTTCTTTCTCCTTTGCACCCCAGTATCTCTACTTGGACATTCATCTTCTGCACCTCTACCATTCCAGTGTTTAATTGCTATATTGTAATTACTTGGCCTATATATTGCCTTCCCTCCCTTATCCTACCTCATTTGCACATGCTGTAAATAGACTTTTTCTACTGTATTATTGACTGTATGTTTGTTTATTCCATGTGTAACTCTGGGTTGTTTCATGTGTCGAACTGCTTTGCTTTATCTTGGCCAGGTCGCAGTTGCAAATGAGAACTTTTTCTCAACTAGCCTACCTGGTTAAATAAAGGTTAAATAAAAAATACAATTGCAGGCCCCATCTCTTACCTGTTGTAAACATCCTTGCTGAGGCTGGGAGCTGAGATTTTGACGCTGCGTTGGCCGCTGATCAGGCAGTTACGAGCAGCCAGGTCTTTATGAACGAAGCGGTGATTGGACATGTGCTCCATCCCAAGAGCCACCTGGGCACAGATGGATACCTGGGTAGATGAAGAGAGAGACAGACAGAGAGAGAGAGAGAGAGAAATTGCATTAGCATATAATACAAAGCAGCTTAACATGGGATGGCCTGAATCAAACAGGTTTTACATATTCGTTTTTTTTTTAGAATTGTCAAAAGAAAAGAGGACTAGTTTGCATCAAAATGCAGAAACCTGTGTGCCCTCAAGCTGGAACATAATGTTTCCTTTAAAGGGGGCATAATGGCATGTGCTTGTTTTTCAAATGAAATGAGCAAATTACATCCAAAGTGTAGTGAACGCTACTTACTCTGGTCTTGGTGGTGATAGGTTGAGACTTGATTTTCTCATCTTTGCTATTGGAGATTCTCAAGAACTGTTTCAGATCTCCCTATTTCCAAGGAAATAGAAATAGAGAAAGGAAAGAGATATATATATATATATAAAAAGAAAGAATCAAAGGTCAAAAACGTTCACTTTGTAAATGTAGGAAGCATATAACAATAACACACTTGGAGGCATGTACCAAATAAAACTGCACAACTTCATCAACGTTGCATAGACAATTGTTATAGTCTACATGAATATATATCATGGATAAGAGTGTTACACTATGTGTGTGTGTGTGTGTGTGCGTGCGTGCGTGCGTGCGGGTGTATGCATGCGCCTGTGCTTGCTCACGTGCGTATGTGTGTGCGCTCGCTCATGTGTGCATCTACAGTTGAAGTCGGAAGTTTACATACCCCTTGCCAAATACATTTAAACTTAGTTTTTCACAATTCCTGACATGTAATCAGAGTAAAAATCCCCTGTTTTAGGTCAGTTAGGATCACCACTTTATTTTAAGAATGTGAAATGTCAGAATAATAGTAGAGAGAATGATTTATTTCAGCTTTTATTTCTTTCATCACATTCCCAGTGGGTCAGAAGTTTACATACACTCAATTAGTATTTGGTAGCATTGCCTTTTAAATTGTTTAACTTGGGTCAAAAGTTTCAGGAAGCCTTCCACAAGCTTCCCACAATAAGTTGGGGGGATTTTGGCCCATTCCTCCTGACAGAGTTGGTGTAACTGAGTCGGGTTTGTAGGCCTCCTTGCTCACACACGTTTTTTCAGTTCTGCCCACAAATCTTCTATGGGATTGAGGTCAGGACTTTGTGATGGACACTCCAATACCTTGACTTTGTTGTCCTTATAAGCCATTTAGCCACAACTTTGGAAGTATGCTTGGGGTCATTGTCCATTTGGAAGACCCATTTTCGACCAAGCTTTAACTTCCTGACTGATGTCTTGAGATGTTGCTTCAATATATCCACATAATTTTCCTACCTCATGACGCCAGTCCCTCCTGCAGCAAAGCACCCCCACAACATGATGCTGCCACCCGGTGCTTCACGGTTGGGATGGTGTTCCTTGGCGTAAGCCTCTCCCTTTGTCCTCCAAACATAACGATGGTCATTATGGCTAAACAGTTCTATTTTTGTTTCATCAGACCAGAGGACATTTCTCTAAAAAGTACAATCTTTGTCCCCATGTGCAGTTGCCAACCATAGTCTGGCTTTTTAATGGTGGTTTTGGAGCAGTGGCTTCTTCCTTACTGAGCGGTCTATCAGGTTATGTAGATATAGGACTCGTTTTACTGTGGATATTGTCACGAATATCACCGAAGGTGGCTCCCCTTCCTGTTCGGGTGGCGCTCGGCGGTCTACTAGCTGCCACCGATCCCTTTTTCCTTTTTGTTTGTTTTTGTCTAATTGTCTTCACCTGTTCCTTGTTGGGGTTTTGGGGTGGGTATTATTTAAGTTTGTTTAGCCCGCTTGTGTTTGTGCGGGCTTGTTGTCGTTGTACGTAAGAGGTGTATTGTTTATTTGGGTTTTCGCTGTCCGGTTTATTCACCAGTGGTCTTTGGGTTGTGTTTGCGCCTGTGTTTTGGCGTCACCCATTTTTGTACCTGTTCCTGGTTACTTTTGGACATTAACACGTTTTTCCCTTGACTCTTCTGTTCTCTGCGCCTGACTCCACACCCATCACTCTTCAGACGTTACAGATATAGATACTTTTGTACCTGTTTCCTACAGCATATTCACAAGGTCCTTTGCTGTTGTTCTGGGATTGATTTGCACTTTCACACCAATGTACATTCATCTCTAGGAGACCGAATGCATCTCCTTCCTGAGCGGTAAGACGGCTGCGTGGTCCCATGGTGTTTATACTTGCGTACTATTGTTTGTACCGATAAACGTGGTACCTTCAGGCGTTTGGAAATTGCTCCCAAGGATGAACCAGACTTGTGGAGGTCTACAATTTCTTGAAATACATCCACAGGTACACCTCCAATTGCCTATCAGAAGCTTCTAAAGCCATGACATAATTTTCTGCAATTGTCCACGCTGTTTAAAGGCACTTTAACTTAGTGTATGTAAACTTCTGGCTCACTGGAATTGTGATACAGTGAATTATAAGTGAAATTATCTGTCTGTAAACAATTGTTGGAAAAATTACTTGTGTCATGCGCAAAGTAGATGTTCTAACCGACTTGCCAAAACTATAGTTTGTTAACAAGAAACTTATGGAGTGGTTGAAAAACGAGTTTTAATGACTCCAACCTAAGTGTATGTAAACTTCCGACTTCAACTGTATGTGTGTGTGTGCGTCTTTTTGCGCACATGTATTTGTGTGTTTACCAGGTCATAATACTCCAGGATCATATAGTGGGGCTCGGCCTCCCTACACAGTCCCAGCAGTCGCACCACATTGCCGTGGCTCAGCTTGGAGAACATGTCGGCCTCACGGCGGAAATCCAGCTGTAGCTGCTCATCTCTGCTCTGCAGGCTCTTCACCAACACCACTGTCTCCTCCTCGCCCTCCTCGATGCCCTTCGCCTTGGCCAGCAGCACCTCGCCAAACTCACCCTTCCCTACACACAGACAGACGCAGGCAGGAAGACAGACGGACAGACAGGTAGGCACGCACAGGTCAGAGATTAGAGGGTCACTCAGATATGCCAACATTTTCTTCCAGGGTTAGGAGTAAAGACAAACCTGGTAAATAGAGGTGAAATTAAGTAAGTGAATGACAATGTGTTCACTCCAGTTACAGTGCACAGCTGTTCGGCACGTTCTCAATTAGACGCACTCCTCATACCCACATGACCATCTTACCCAGTGTCGTGATGGTGTGTAGGTCTTCTCGGGGGAACTGAAGCTTTTCGTTGGCACTGCTATGGCGTTTCTCTGCTGCCGCTGTGGTGCCCACGCTGGTCAAAGCCACCTCTTCCTGGATCTCAGCGGTGGTGTGGCCATTCTGCTGTACAGCCCCCCCTGGTGGACATCAACCACATTACACAATGTGTATGTATGAGATTGACTACATTGCAGTCGGACTGCACAGAATCACTGATGTTCAAATCACCTTGCATCCCAAATAACTACTCATTATGTGGTCAAGATAAGCGATTCTGCACCTCGCCTTGGTCAAAATGATCCCCTGAAAGACACCGAATGTTGTGTCATAAAATACCAATATACCAAAATGTGATGTGAACTCTACAAGAAAATGTGCAGACAGTAATGTGGGCAGATATTGCACAACACAATTCAAACATACTCCAGTTTGATGATTATAAATATTTAATAACCATTTTATAATAATGCTAATATTTTGAAATCAGAGAGAAAAGTTCCCTGAGTCTGTAACCCACCACTTTGAAAACTTCAGTGCCAAAACTGAGATTTTTTATTTCACCAGGTAAGTTGACTGAGAACATATTCTCATTTACAGCAACAACCTGGGGAATAGTTACAGGGGAGAGGAGATGAATGAGCCAATTGTAAACTGGGGATAATTAGGTGGCCATGACATTCACATTGGGAATTTAGCCAGGACACCGGGGTTAACACCCCTATTCTGACAATAAGTGCCATGGGATCTTTAGTGACCACAGAGAGTCAGGACATCACATCCAAAAGACAGCATCCTACACAGGTCAATGTCCCCAATCACTGCCTTAGGGCATTCAGATATAAGGAAAGGGTGCCTCCTACTGGCCCTCCAAAACCACTTCCAGCAGCATCTGGTCTCCCATCCAGGGACTGACCAGGACCAACACTGCTTACCTTCAGAAGCCAGCCAGCAGTGGGTTGCAGAGTGGTATGCTGCCGGCCTTAGTATGGTTGTACAGATGAGAGGGAACAAATGGAGCCATTATATCTAGATTAACTTCACAAAGGTAAGTATTTAGTTTGTAAGAAGAGAACCCCAGTTTTGCTTACTTAATCTTAAAGAGTTTTACCAAATTATATAAAACAACTCAAAACCCAGGTATTTGACTATGGTGACTTTTGCACTTTCCTTGCAATGCTCTTGGCAGCCACAAGGTGGTAGCAAGTCACCTGGGTATGAATGAGCACCAAATGTTCAACATGTACGGGAGCATGATGTAGGCAAGAGCATTCAGACACACATCAGACTCATAAATAAATGTTTCTTCTGTGACTCACAAAGACACAACTACTTGCCAGACATGTAGCCTACAAAAGATTATAGCAAACTGTGGATTTACTCAGAAACCCACCGGGAATTGACGCTTAGTCTGGAAAACCAGACCCTAGGCAACAGTGAATAGGGTCTGGTTTCAACGAGGGACTCTTTTGGCATAGAGGAACTACGTCACTGCCTACGTTGATAAGTGAAGGGGGGGGGGATCGGAGAGTCTCCCAACAAATCGAGAGGCAGACATGCCAAAACTTAAGTTTGCAAGCAAAAACCTTTGTAGTGGTCTTAGTTAAGGTATTGATGCAAACTGGCCACTTGTGAATCCCCCCCCCCCCACACACACACACCCCTATCCCCCAACTCACTGTTAAGACACTCCATCTCAGGCTCCTCTCCCTCCTGGCCCTTCTGCAGTCTCTTGGCGTTGCGTCTCTTCTTGCAGTAGAACATGAGGCCCAGCACCACGATGATGTAGGCCACGGCTGCCCCCACAGACAAACCTATAGTCTGAATCATTTTATAGGGTGCCTTCTCCTCGTGGTCCACCAATGTCTGCACCGGTTTCTCTGCCAAAGACCGAGGAGAAAAGGACATTAGGGTTATTTGATTTGATTTATCCAGGAAGGTTGATGAGAACACATTCTCTTTGTTTATCAGGATGAGCTGTGTTCATTAAAGTTGAAGTGATAGTTCATCAGATGTTACTTGTATTTCTCCACGTAGGTTATTGAGAATACATTCCCTTTAACAATAGCAGCCTGGTTTGCTGTAACAGAGGAGTGAGTATTGGTAGTTCAAATTTGGGATTGAGACATATACACAACAGATGGTATTGAACATGGGTAGACATATCTCTGGCTTGGTATGTTCTTCAATCTGGTACCCACTGCTTGAGAAAACAGTGTTGTGTGTCCATCCAAGTAATATTGAATACACATCATGTGGATCATTAACCCTTTACACTTGTGGGAATTGGCCTATATGAACAGGGTTAAATTCAAATGTTTCTTACGGAGGAAACATGAAATGCGTGAGCATTGTAGCAATTGAAAGGGAACTGTTTGGAGATTCTGGGAAATGTATTAGAGCAAATTTAAGGACACAACATTTCACCTGGCACAAGACTGAATCCAAACATTCCACTGTTGAGGGTAAAGTACTTTTCGCCGCATTTGTTGATTACGAAATCTGAAAATAATGTGGATACATTCAGTAACATAAGAATATTCCTGTAAAATATGGGGTAGGTGCTACATAAGAAAAAATGTTAAGTGGGAGGACTAACTGGTGTCTCCGAGTGGCTACACACCTCTCCAAAGTGTGCACAGTTGCTAAGTAATTCCAATGCACTTTTATGACTCAAAGAAGAGTCTTCAACTATAAGGTGTTTTTGGAGCTCTCCTAGCTGTGCCGTTGAGGAACTAGAGCAAGCAGACTTGTAGTTGTTTTGTTTGGAACACAAACCTGCATCCCGCCATCACACAATTACTGTTGTTGTTCACGCAATCCAAAAACGGATCATTATAAATTGCATTCTGGGTCAGGTGGGCATCATTTGAAAGCTTGTTCTATTGTCAACAAGACCAGCTAAGTTACAAAATACCACCGTACAGTGATAGGCTTTCACAAGGCAATTCAGAGAAACAGATTGTCATTTATTGTGCATTGAAATGAGTCATAGGTGTATTCTGCAGCGAATAAAAACCCCATAATAATTTACAGCATTTCCCCCACTCAGACAAAACATTTTTTTTAAAGTTTCCCAGTTAGTGGGAGGGATGGGGGCAGCTCCTTGTCGCGTGCGGTGCTCAAGTTCAGAACGGCTGTCAGTCAAAACCCATACAGCTCTGTAAAGCGCAGAGCCTGAGCTCTGACGTAATTTATAGCATGTTACTGTACAGCCACTGCGTTCCAATTTAGGAGCTTATCAGTGCCCAAATTCAAATTTCAATCCGTATACGGGTACAGTACGAGTGTAAAAGGCTACAGTTCCAAGCTGTTAGTTCCAAGCTTTCTTTTCTTGAATGTTTTTGTTAAGGAAACTGGCACAGAAAAAAACATCGAAAGATTTCACACTCACATCATCCCTTTCTAACCAGAGCCTTAGAAACTGGAACAAAACGCTGAATGAATTCCTCTGTCCTAAAATTAACTACTTCTGCGAACTAAACGGTCTGCCTCCCTTAACCCGTCACAGGGAGAGGTTTGAATAATACAAAACCCTGAACATCCTATTTTAAACTACAAGCCCAAGCACAAGGAGGAGTCACAGTGTATGTGAGAGAGGGTTGATTCAATCTAAGGTCTGTCCCTGTCACTTCACCGATGACTCTGGCGAGACAGGTTATTAGAATGCTCAGATGGCTGAGTGGTTAATTACAGTCCTCATCCAGTCCTCGTGATTGCTACACACACGCACACACAGTAACATGGTGGGGGTGGCATCCTTTTGTGCGTATGTGTGTGCATCTGTATGAGAGAGAGAGACTTACCCACTACGTAGAGCTGTGCCACACGGTCACTGATGCTGCAGCTGTTTCCGGCAATGCAGGTGTATTTGCCTGTGTCATCCGTGGTGACATCTGTTATCACCAGAGAGCCATTGACCATTAACTGGAACCTGAGAGAGAAAGAGAGAGGGAGAGAGAGTGCAAAAGAGGGGGTAGAAAGAGAGAGAGTGAGACTTGTTCTCTTGCTCAGTTGTACACCGGGGCCTCCCACTCCTCTTTCTATTCTGGTTAGGGCCAGTTTGTGCTGTTCTGTGAAGGGAGTAGTACAGTCGTGGCCAAAAGTTCTGAGAATGACACATATATTAATTTCCACAAACTTTGTTGCTTCAGTGTCTTTAGATATTTTTGTCAGATGTTACTATGGAATACTGAAATATAATTACAAGCATTTCATAAGTGTCAAAGGCTTTTATTGACAATTACATGAAGTTGATGCAAAGTGTTGACCCTTCTTTTTCAAGACCTCTGCAATCCGCCGTGGCATGCTGTCAATTATCTTCTGGGCCACATCCTGACTGATGGCAGCCCATTCTTGCATAATCAATGCTTGGAGTTTGTCAGAATTTGTGGGTTTTTGTTTGTCCACCCGCCTCTTCAGGATTGACCACAAGTTCTCAATGGGATTAAGGTCTGGGGAGTTTCCTGGCCATGGACCCAAAATATTGATGTTTTGTTCTCCGAGCCACTTAGTTATCACTTTTGCCTTATGGCAAGGTGCTCCATCATGCTGGAAAAGGCATTGTTCGTCACCAAACTGTTCCTGGATGGATGGGAGAAGTTGCTCTCGGAGGATGTGTTGATACCATTCTATATTCATGGCTGTGTTCTTAGGAAAAATTGTGAGTGAGCCCATTCCCTTGGTTGAGAAGCAACCCCACACATGAATGGTCTCAGGATGTTTTACTGTTGGCATGACACAGGACTGATGATATTGCTCACCTTGTCTTCTCCGGACAAGCTTTTTTCCGGATGCCCCAAACAATCGGAAAGGGGATTCATCAGAGAAAATTACTTTGCCCCAGTCCTCAGCAGTCCAATCCATGTACCTTTTGCTGAATATCAGTCTGTCCCTGATGTTTTTCCTGGAGAGAAGTGTCTTCTTTGCTGCCCTTCTTGACACCAGGCCATCCTCCAAAATTCTTCGCCTGACTGTGCGTGCAGATGCACTCACACCAGCCTGCTGCCATTCCTGAGCAAGCTCTGTACTGGTGGTGCCCCGATCCCGCAGCTGAATCAACTTTAGGAGACGGTCCTAGCGCTTGCTGAACTTTCTTGGGCGCCCTGAAGCCTTCTTCACAACAATTGAACCGCTCTCCTTGAAGTTCTTGATGATCCGATAAATGGTTGATTTAGGTGCAATCTTACTGGCAGCAATATCCTTGCCCGTGAAGCCCTTTTTGTGCAAAGCAATGATGACGGCACGTGTTTCCTTGCAGGTAACCATGGATGACAGAGGAAGAACAATGATTCCAAGCACCACCCTCCTTTTGAAGCTTCCAGTCTGTTATTCAAACTCAATCAGCATGACAGAGTGATCTCCAGCCTTGTCCTCATCAACACTCACACCTGTTAACGAGAGAATCACTGACAAGATGTCAGCTGATCCTTTTGTGGCAGGGCTGAAATGCAGTGGAAATGTTTTGGGGGATTCAGTTCATTTGCATGGCAAAGAGGGACTTTGCAATTAACTGCAATTCATCTGATCACTCTTCATAACATTCTGGAGTATATGCAAATTGCCATCATACAAACAGAGGCAGCAGACTGTGAAAATGAATATGTGTGTCATTCTCAAAACTTTTAGCCATGACTGTACATAGCGTTGCATGAGATCTTCAGTTTCTTGGCAATTTCTCGCATGGAATAGCCTTCATTTCTCAGAAAAATAATAGACTTGACGAGTTTCAGAAGAAAGTTCTTTGTTTCTGGCCATTTTGAGCCTATAATCGATCCCACAAATGCTGATACTCCAGATACTCAACGAGTCTAAAGAAGGCCAGGTTTATTGCTTCTTTAATCAGAACAACCGTTTTCAGCTGTGCTAACATAATTGCAAAAGAGTTTTGTAATGATCAATTAGACTTTTAAAATGATAAACCTGGATTAGCTAACACAACGTGCCATTAGAACACAGGAGTGATGGTTGCTGATAATGGGCCTCTGTACACCTATGTAGATATTCCATTAGGAATCAGCCATTTCCAGCTACGATAGTCATTTACTGTATTTCTGATCAATTTGATGTTATTTTAATGGACAATTTTTTTTGTCGCTTTTCTTTCAAAAACAAGGACATTTCTAAGTGACCCCAAACCTTTGAACGGTGGTGTATGTTATGTCACAACTTGTGTCAATTTACAATCCAGTGCTTTTTTAAATTCCAGAGCACCACAAAGGAAGACAATGTTGTTGTGTGTGTGTTATTATCGTCTCTGTGGGTAAAGCCTTTACCTTCTCCTGCTGGTGTCCAGCACCTTATCCTTGACCATCCACTGGACGCGGGGCTCTGGGTCTGCTGTGGCCTGGCAGTGTAGAATGGCTGTGTGGCCCTGGTACACTGTGGTGTTCTCTGGCTCCAGCTTAAAGCGGATATACACTACACACACACACCACAGTTAATATACCACACTTCATCTCTAAACAAAGTCCAGGAAACTGATTTCCTATAGACTCACTGTGGTGACAGTGTTGTAGAGCTGGGACAATAAACCCGAAAATGATCGAGACCGACCATACAGATAACTTATCGCGGGCATTTTGCTGATATCATTCATTGCGATTGGTAGCATATACTAGAGAAATGTTACGTTTGAACCTAAATACTTTTGCTGATATGGGTGATTGTTAATGGGACAATTGATGGCGACTACCATCAAACTAGTAGTAGTAGTTTAAAGGATGATACATTTAAAAAAGCTGTGGTGCACATTAATGTTATAAACGTATCGTTCTATTTATTGTTATCGCATCAATTCAGGCAATTTATAACAATGTGGGACTTTTTGTCCATATCGAACAGCTAGTTCTACATTGTGGTGGGCTTTCTTTGTGTCAACCACAAGTGTCTTCAACACCTAATGTAGTTTCATTCCATGGCAGCCAGATGGCCTTCTAGTGCATGGATGAATGAAAGAGACAACCACATCGACAATGGTCATTGGAAAGCTGATTATAAAACAGTGCATTAACTAAGAGAAGAGACAAACAGTGATCCCAAAGGATTGCCGTTATGAGGACGGCGAGGAAAATACAAACCTAAAACTAGTGTAAAAAACACACACCAGTAGACGAATGTAGTAGACGAATTTCATTTTTTATTGCAAGGCGCATGTTTTATTGAAGTCAAGGTCAGTCGTCAATTAGTTGCGCCAGCCCAAACCAATTAAATAGCCATCACTAGCCGGCTTCCACCCGGCTACGCAACCCTGCACCTTAGAGGCTGCTGCCCTACATACATAGACTTGGAATTACTGGCCACTTCAATAATGGAACACTAGTCACTTTAATAATGTTTAAAAAATGTTTACGTACTGCTTTACTCATCTCATATGTATATACTGTATTCTATTGTACTGTATTTTAGTTAATGCCACTCTGACATTCCTCAATATAATATTTATATATTTCTTAATTCCATTATTTGACTTTTAGATTTGTGTGTATTGTTGTGTATTGTAAGATACTACTGCACTGTTGGGGCTAGGAACAGAAGCATTACACCAACAACAACCCACAAACTGCAAAATATGTGTAAGTGACCAATCAAATTTGATTTGAACCAGCACCTGGATCTCCTCTAGACACACTGCTGTGCACAGTCTCTTTCGCTTTTGCAAAGGGAAATACAAAGTGAACTACAGTTAATCAAACACATACACGCTGCGCACACACACACGCACTCAAATGCACACACACTCAAACGCACACACGCACAAGAACACACGTGCCTTACCTGCCACAGTGAGGCCGACCATGGCTCTGATCTCCCCCTGTAGGCTGTTGGAGGCGATACAGGTGTAGTTTCCTGCGTCGCTGCGCGTCACTTTTGTGAAGTGGAGCTGGCTATTCCTCATCTCCACATGAGGAAGCAGCTCTCCACCATCTGTACGGGGCGACAGAGTGTCAGAGAGAAACTACAGTACTGTGGTACCCTTTACCCACTATCGCGCTGTCCCGATACATACTTGGTTGGACATGTTCCTTTAATATGGTCCTATCCAGTGCAACTGTGGTGGATGTGTAACCAGGCAAGTGCAGTACAGCTTGGCTCAGTACTGTGAAAAGGTTATGAGTGTAATGGACGTAGGCTTGGACGATATACCATCGTCTATCGACAATTATTGACCGCCATCGTCGACGGTGACGACTAATTGACGTGACAGACGATGGTTTAGCCTATTTGAGCTATACTGGCGCTGCACAGTAAAAAACTGCGACTCGCAGCGCACGGCACACAAGTGACATTCCGACCAATCTATTCCTATTTGCTATAACCTATTTCAATAAATAAGTTATATGGCCAGACAGAGGAGAATTCCAGCAAAGCAGCACAAATATGTTCAGTCAGAAAATATTATTTCTCTCTCTCTGTCGGATTCATGGGCATCAGGCTATATCATAAACGTATAGATAAAAAATAAATAATAATGGACACTCCTTAACTTGTGTTGTCTCCGTTTAATTTTTAATTTTATTTTTTAACTATATTGCTTTTTCTCTCCATTTAATAGGTTATGAATTTGCATCCTTTATGCATCCTAATCAAACAATGAATGTAACGGAGTTCCATCTCAAAAACGTATTTGAATAGCCTAAAAAGGCAAGGTAGCCAGAGGACTAATAATGTGAGAGAGGGAAAATCCTTGCATGACAGGATGAAAACCAAATGGCCAATAACCTATGCTTCTTCTAGGCCTATAATACAAGTTAAAGTCATGAACAGTAAACTGACCTACAAAGGCAAAACACAGTAATTACATAACTTTTCTTACGGCAAAATCTGACTTCAAAGTATTTTTTCCGTCTAGACAGGCAGCAATTTCTGATACTCAATGATATATTCTGATCAAGTGGATCGTTCTTGTGCCAGGAAACCAAATACCACATTAATCAGATAATATACCTGACCATTCCAACAGATCAAAGACTTTGACCAAATTCGTGTGGCTTTAAATTAACAAAGAACAAGAATGAAAGTCTGTAGCCTAAGCCTGGGAATAGGCTGTTCTCCATCACAGGTTTATGAGAGATAGAACAAACAATAGCATTTTTATATTATTTTCTGAGGCAAATAAAGCTATTATTATCCAGTTCTGAAGACGGTAGACTGCTTCTATGCAGCCAATAACGTAGGCCTATAACCAATAGGGGTGATAGCATTGTATTTCACAACGTTTTTTGGGTACATAATCACAATAGGACAAACCCTAAATCGATGAAGTAATCTCCTCTAACATAGGCAATGCAAATGGTGGGAAATTATCATATGTAATCTTGTTTTCACTTTTCTTTCATCTGATTCTATCTACAATGCATTCCTTCTGAAATGATTCCGTATTCTAACATTATCCATAATCTGATGTTATAAGAAGATTTTATTGTCTATTGTCTCAGGACATAGACTTTGTATTTCTTATTTCTGTGAGCTGTGACAATGGCTTTATCCCAACCCCTGGAAACACACATACACACACCCACGGAGAGGTTGGAACACAGGGCCAGTCTCAGTCCTGCGCCCCTGGAGCAGTTCAAGGGTTAAGTGCTTTTCCCAAGGGCACAATGGCAGGAAATGGCATCTAGGATATTGTGGTCTAGCACTGAGTAGGACCACCCTGCACTCACCTGCTTTGGTCCATTTGATGGTGGGGGTCTCTCTGCCTGTGGCAGAACACTGGATGTTAACCTCCTTGTCCAGCTCCAGGCACTGAGATGGCTGGGGCGTAGGGGTGAACTTCAGTTTCTCTGGAACACACAGGTAAAAAGGTCAAACACACCATGACCCACACAGCTAAGAGAGAGTAGCCTGGCCCCAGGTACACCCCATGGTACACGATACAAAGCTATTTACAGCATGTTCAGACACATTTAAGAACATGCAGAGGCAAGCACACACGTTCACATGGCTGAATGAAGAATCACAAGGGTATCAGGATCTTAGATCACCAAAACAAAGACGAGGTAGACAAAGCAAGTCAGGAATTAGACAACCCATGTTAACAACTCTAGAACAGTAGCACCAGGGGAACATCTAAGTTTAAACTGAATTAAACTGGCTGATCACGTTCACACACATGCTCTCTCCCACGCACGCACGCACATCATGTAGTTCCAGCTCACCCAGTACATAGACTCTGGCATTTCCAGACAGCTTGCCTCCCTCTGTCCTGCTCACACAGGCATACATCTGACCATCATACACCTCCACATTATTGATGCGCAGAGTACCATTGGGGAACACTGTAAAGCGTGGGTCCTGATAAAGAAGAGAGGGAGAAGGGTAAGAGAATGGAGAGGCATGGCCTAGATACCGTTTTTTTTATGTGTGTGTGTGTGTGCATACGTGCATGTGTCTGTGTGTGATAGAAAGAGAAAGAGAGAGATACTGACCTCAGGCATGACCATAATGCTGTTTCGGTGCCACGTGACCTCAGGCTCAGGGGTAGCCTGAGCGTGGCAATGGAGGTAGCCTGGTCTTCCCTCCTCCAGGTAGCTGTTCTGGGGCTTAGTTACCCACACTGGGGCAGCTGAATCACACACACAAATGAAGAATTATTACTGTAGTAGCCAGAGTCAATCATGTTGAATCCCAAATTGACCCCTTGCTTAGGAACAGAATGGACAACGACTAAAGCACAACCCTATAATAGGGACCAGAGTTTTGCATGGTCAGGACACACTGCTGGCCCTAGCCATGATGTAATAGGTCAGAAGGCCTGACTCACTGGCCACTGTGAAGGTCAGCTCCTGGGTCTTGCGGCCCGCCTTGTTTTGGGCCACGCAGGTGTAGGAGCCTGAGTCGCCCTGCTCGGTGGGGCTGAAGACCAGTTCACTGCCTTCCTGGTACACCCGTCCCTCCGTGGGGACCCGCACCCCTTCCCGCTCCCACCACACCTCAGGCTGGGGCTTTCCACGCGGGGCCGTACAGGACACACGCTGCATGGTGTCTGCTGTGAAGACCCGGGACTGTCTGGGGGACATATCCTCAATCTCTGTAATAGGGAGAGAGAGAGAGAGAGGGAGAGAGAGAGGGGGGGGGGGGGCAGAAAGTGGGAGTGTGAGGGGGTGGGAGAGTGGCAGAGAGAGGAAGAGATAGAGAGACATTGAGAAAGAGAGTATGTGGCATTATTTTAATGCTCAAATTGATTTACATTTAAACTACTGTAGTCTCAGGAGATAATAATCAAAATGTGTTTCATGCCAATGAAGCATTTTTCGAATTTGAATTTCAGACGCATTAGCATACTTGTCTTCAGTCTGAAATGCTATTCAGGGATGCCGAAAAGTCATTATTTTCTTTTTAAGAAACAACTACTGAAAGTATTCAGACCCCTTGCCTTATTCCACATTTTGTTACGCATTATTCTAAAATGTATAAAATAATTTCCCCCCCCTCAATCTACACACAAAAAGTGAAAACAGGTTCAGAAACTTTAGCAAATGTATAAAAAATATAAAACAGAAATACCTTTTATTTACATAAGTATTGGGACCCTTTGCTTTGAGACGCAAAATTGAGCTCAGGTGATTCATGTTTCCATTGATCATCCTTGAGATGTTTCTACAACTTGATTGGAGTCCAGCTGTGGTAAATTAAATTGATTGGACATGATTTGGAAAGAAACACACCTGTCTACAAAAGATCCCACAGCTGACAGCGCATGTCAGAGCAAAAACCAAGTCATGAGATCGAAGAAATTGTCCCTAGAGCTCAGAGACAGGATTGTGTCGAGGCACAGATCTGGGGAAGGGTACCCAAATATTTCTGCAGCATTGAAGGTCTCCAAGAACACAGTGGCCTCCATCATTCTTAAATGGAAGAAGTTTGGAACCACCACGACTCTTCCTAAAGCTGGCCGGCTGGCCAAACTGAACAATCGGGGGAGAAGAACCCGATGGTCACTCTGACAGAGCTCCTCTGTGGAGATGGGAGAAACTTCCAGAAGGACAACCATCTATGCAGCACTCTACCAATCAGGGCTTTATGGTAGAGTGGCCAGACAGAAGCCACTCCTCAGTAAAAGTCAGCCCACTTGGAGTTTTCCAAAGGCACCTAAAGGACTTTCAGACCATGAGAAACAAGATTCTCTGGTCTGATGAAACCAAGATTGAACTCTGGCATGAATGTCAAGCGTCACATCTGGAGGAAACCTGGCACCATCCCTACGGTGAAGCATGGTAGTGGCATCATCATACTATGGGGATGTTTTTCAGTGGCAGGGACTGGGAGACTAGTCAGGATCAAGTGAAAGATCAACAGAGCAAAGTACATAGTGTTCCTTGACGAAAACCTGCTCCAGAGCGCTCAGGACCTCAGACTGGGGCAAAGGTTGACCTTCCAACAGGACAACGACCCTAAGCACACAGCCAAGACAATGCAGGAGTGGCTTCGGGACAAGTCTCTGAATGTCCTTGAGTGGCCCAGCCAGAGCCCAGACTTGAACCTGATAAAACATCTCTGGAAAGACCTGAAAATAGCTGTGCAGCAATGCTCCCCATCCAACCTGACAGAGCTTGAGAGGATATGCAGAGAAGAATGGGAGAAACTCCCCAAATACAGGTGTGCCAAGCTTGTGGCGTCATACCCAAGAAGATTTACGGCTGCAATCCCTGCCAAAGGTGCTTCAACAAAGTACTGAGTAAAGGGTCTCAATACTTATGTAAATGAAATATTTCAGTAAAAAGAAACACACAAAGAGCCAGGTAAAATTCAAAACCTGTTTTTGCTTTGTCATTATGGGGTATTGTGTGTAGATTGATGAGAAAAATAAACTATTTAATCAATTTTAGAATAAGGCTGTAATGTAACAAAATGTAGAAAAAGTCAAGGGGTCTGAATACTTTCTGAATGCACTGTACAGCAAGGGAACAGCAATTAGAGGACAAATCCTGAATTGTATTTGTAATGAACACGATGGGAGACAGAGCGGGTTTCAAGCACAGGGCGCAGCAGGTGTTTATTGTGAAGGAACACAGGAGGAGGCAGGTAGCTGGGTCCAGGGGCAGGCAGAAGGTCATACACAGGGGGTCTAAAAAGGCAACAGTACAGGCAGGGAAAAGGCTAGTAACGTCATCTGGGAGATCAGGAAATAGGTTGATAACAGGAAATCCAAGGTACAGGCAGGGAATAGGCAAAAGGCGTCGATAGGCAGGCAAAAACTATCATATGCGGGAGGATAAATTACGGGGAAACGCAGCGCTGCGAAAAGAAATGTGTCACAAAACAAACAATACCTCACATTGATGGGGTGCAAAGAACTGAACTAAATAGTGTGTGATAATGACATACAGTTGTGTGAACAGGTGATCAGAATTCAGGTGATTGGGATCTGGAGAGTGAGCTGCGTTCAGGGGATCTACGTGTTTGAGAGTGTGAGCTGGAAAGTGAGCTGGAGAGTGAGCTGCGTTCAGGCGATCTATGTGTTTGAGAGTGTGAGCTGGAAAGTGGGCTGGAGAGTGAGCTGCGTTCAGGGGATCTATGTGTTTGAGAGTGTGAGCTGGAAAGTGGGCTGGAGAGTGAGCTGCGTTCAGGGGATCTATGTGTTTGAGAGTGTGAGCTGGAAAGTGGGCTGGAGAGTGAGCTGCGTTCAGGGGATCTACGTGTTTGAGAGTGTGAGTTGGAAGAAGACGTTACAGGTTTGAAATACTACTTTCATATACTATCTTCCATATACTTTGAGCATTTGCTTTAGACTGCCTGGAGTGCCAGATGTGTGTGGTCTGCATTTTTGCTGATATCCTATTGGTTGTATTGCTCCAGGCAAGCTCAATTAAGCCCAGCTAAAGTATTTGAAATGATTTTAAATAGTATTTGAACCCAGGTCTATGTATGTCTGACTGTATACAGTCATGGCCAAAAGCTTTGAGAATGACACAAATATTAATTTCACAAAGTCTGCTGCCTCAGTGTCTTTAGATATTTTTGTCACATGTTACTATGGAATACTGAAATATAATTACAAATATTTCATAAGTGTCAAAGGCTTTTATTGACAATTACATGAAGTTGATGCAAAGAGTCAATATTTGCCAGTGTTGACCCTTCTTTTTCAAGACCTCTGCAATCCGCCCTGGCATGCTGTCAGTTAACTTATGGGCCACATCCTGACTGATAGCAGCCCATTCTTGCATAATCAATGCTTGGAGTTTGTCAGAATTTGAGGGGTTTTGTTTGTCCTCTTGAGGATTGACCACAAGTTCTCAATGGGATTAAGGTCTGGGGAGTTTCCTGGCCATGGACCCAAAATATTGATGTTTTGCAGAGGTCTTGAAAAATAAGTATTCCATAGTAACATCTGACAAAACAATATCTAAAGACACTGAGGCAGCAGACTTTGTGAAAATTAATATTTGTGTCATTCTCAAAACTTTCGACCACGACTGTATATACAGTAAGTGGAATGCGATCTACCGTTGAGACTCACAGGACTGCCTCGCTTTCTTTCACTACTACTGTGAGCTACTACAGTGTATTGCCCAACATGCCTCTAAAACCAGGTCAACAGTTCGAACCTGATCCTTACCAGGTGAACATAAGAAGAGTCCCAAATGACACCCTATTCCCTACCTAGTGCATTACTTTTGACCAGAGCCCTACGGGCCCATGTCAATGGTAGTGCACTATATAGGGAATAGGGTGCCATTTGAAATAAAGTTATTAGAGTTAAGAGGGGAAAAACGCACCACATTCTTCAGCAGATGAAAGAGAGCATTGTGTGTGTGTGCATGCCTGTGTGTGTTTTGGGGCTGACATAGAGGGACTGTTTAACCTTTTACACTTGTTTAACCATTTACAATTGGCCTATATGGATAGGTGTATATTGACATGTTTCTTACAGAATAAATATGAAAAGCATATGCATAACCATGGTAGCAATTGAAAGGGAACAGCAGTTTTGAGATAATTGGGGAAATGATTAGTCCAAACATTCCACTGTTGATTTGATGTGCATTTTACATTGACTTTACTTTTCGCCGCATTTGTTGAAAACAAAATCTGTCAGATAAGACTATTCCTGGAAAATGTGTGGTAGGTGCAACATAAGACAACTAAAATTTCAAGGGTTGGAGTGAGAGGACTAACTGGTGTCCCCAAGTGGCCACACACATCTACAAAGTGGGCACAGTTCCTAAGTAATTTCAATGCACTTTTATGACTCAAAGAAAAAACTTCAACGCTAATGTACTTTTATTTTTGCTCTCCTAGCTGTGCCGATGAGGAACTAGAGCAAGCACACCTGCATCCCGCCATCACACAATTACTGTTGTTGTTCACGTAATCCAACAGTCCATTATAAATAACAATCTGGGTCAGGTGGGCATGACTTCAAAGCTTGTTCTTTTGCCAATATGACTAGCTAAAACATCAAATGTGATCTTACAGTGTTAGGCTTTCACAAGGCAATTCAGAGAAACCGATCGCAATTTTGATGCGCATTGAAAGGAGTCATGGGTGAATTCAGGTGCGTGTCCCACGGATAATTGTCTTCACAACAAACAACAACCCAGGGTATGATGCCATGTCCTCTTGTAACTGCAAATTTGGACTCATGGGTGGTTGGCTTGCTTATATGACATCAAAGCGGTATTTATTATAATCCACAACGTCTCATATTTCAAAATACATAGAGTCCTTTTAATTTAAAGAATTTCCCTGATGTTGCTTCAATATATCCACATAATTTTCCTCCCTCATGATGCCATCTATTTTGTGAAGTGCACCAGTCCCTCCTGCAGCAAAGCACCCACACAACATGATGCTGCCACCCCCGTGCTTCACGATTGGAATGGTGTTCTTCGGCTTGCAAGTCTCCCCTTTTTTCCTCCAAACATAACGATGGTCATTATGGCCAAACAGTTCTATTTTTGTTTCATCAGACCAGAGGACATTTCTCCAAAAAGTACCATCTTTGTCCCCATGTGCAGTTGCAAACCGTAGTCTGGCTTTTTTTTATGGCGGTTTTGGAGCAGTGGCTTCTTCCTTCCTGAGCTTCCTTTTAGGTTATGTCGATATAGGAATCAATTTACTGTGGATATAGATACCTTTGTACCTGTTTCCTCCAGGATTTTCAGAAGGTCCTTTGCTGCTGTTCTGGGATTGATTTGTACTTTTCGCACCAAAGTACATTCATCTCTAGGAGACAGAACGCGTCTCCTTCCTGAGCGTTATGATGGCTGCGTGGTCCCATGGTGTTTATACTTGCGTACTATTGTTTGTACAGATGAACGTGGTACCTTCAGGCGTTTGGAAATTGCTCCCAATGATGAACTAGACTTGTGGAGGGCTACACTTTTTTTCTGAGCTCTTGGCTGATTTATTTTGATTTTCCCATGATGTCAAGCAAAGAGGCACTGAGGTTGAAGGTAGGCCTTGAAATACATCCACAGGTACACCTCCAGTTGACTCAAATGATGTCAATTAGCCTATCAGAAGCTTCTAAAGCCATTAAGCCATCATTTTCTGGAATTTTCCAAGCTCTTTAAAGGCACAGTCAACTTAGTGTATATAAACTTCTGACCCACTGGAATTGTGATACAGTGAATTATAAGTGAAATAATTTGTCTGTAAACATATGTTGGAAAAATTACTTGTGTCATGCACAAAGTAGATGTTCTAACCGACTTGCCAAAACTATAGTTTGTTAAACAACTTCTTATTGCTTAGATCCAGCTAACTGGATCGATATGACAACAGCCAGTGAAAGTGCAGGGCGTCAAATTCAAAACAACAGAAATCTCATAATTAAAATTCCTCAGACATACAAGTATTTTACACCATTTTAAAATATAAACTTGTTGTTAACTTGTTTTAGATGAATAGTGTGCCCAGAGTGAACCGCCTCCGACTCAGTCCCAGATGCTAATATATGCATATTATTAGTAGTATTGGATAGAAAAAACTCTGAAGTTTCTAAAACTGTTTGAATGATGTCTGTGAGCATAACAGAACTCACATGGCAGGCAAAAACCTGAGGAAAAATCCAAACAGGAAGTGGGAAATCTGAGGTTGTAGTATTTTGAACTCACCCCTATCGAATACACAGTGGGATATGGGTTATTTTTCACTTCCTAAGGCTTCCACTAGATGTCAACTGTTTTTAGAACGTTGTTTCAGGCTGCTCATGTGAAGGGGGGCCGGATGAGAGATGTTTGACTAAGCGGTCTGCCTACCGCCTCGTTCTTGTCTGTAGAAATGCATTCAAACAGCTTTAGAAACTTCAGAGTGTTTTCTATCCAAATCTACTAATAATATGCGTATCTTAGCTTCTGGGCCTGAGTAGCAGGTAGTTTACTCTGGGCACCTTATTCATCCAAGCTACTCAATACTGCCACTTAACAAGAAATTTGTGGAGTGGTTGAAAAATTAGATTTAATGACTCCAACCCAAGTTCTGACTTCAACTGTATAGTTCAATGCCATTTTAAATCTAATTTACTTGCAATTATATACATTTCGCCATGTCTAATGTGTATCAAACATTACAACAAAATCTATTGGGCCAAAAAAATGTTAGCTGACATGGGCTGATCTGGACATTTCTGACAAGTTATAAATAGTTATGGTATGCAATGACTGACATGATGAGGAAAACTGATGATGCACTACCCAATTTCCAAATTGTGCCTTCCACTATTACAACTTTGAAGAGTAAATTGAAATAAAATATTTATTTATTTTTTTACACACAATTACTCAAACCCATTTGATATTCATTGAGGCAATTTAGGTCATACCTCACCTGCTGTCAACTTGCCACATGACACCCCATGTCTCCCACTAACTGCTCTATTCAAATCATCCCACATTATCTTTCCTAACAAAGCCATACATGATAGTGTGTGTGTGTGTGTGTGTGTGAGTACATGCACGCATGTGAGCTCATGCGTGTGTGTGTGGCCTCTACAATGAGTCTGAAACAGCTGGAAGGCGGGAGGGAGGAAGGAAGCAGGGGAGGAAACAGCTTCTGAGGGAGGAGAGGAGATGAGAAGAGGAGAGCAGGAAGCAGCACACCGCCTGTGGAGGATACAGCTGGGGCGTATGTCAATAAGGGAATGAGATTATCACAGGAGATATCTGCCCCTAAGTGAAGGAGTGAGAAAGACACACGAGACAGACAGACAGACAGGGAGGGAGGGAGGGAGGGAGGGAGGGAGGGAGGGAGGGTGTGGGGCTGACACTGCCATGTATCGTCCATTCCAACTGGCAGGCAACTCAGTATACAGTAAGTGGAATGCGATCAGGAGCTCTACAGTTAAGACTCACAAGACTGCCTCTCTTTCTTTCACTACTACTGTGAGCTACTACAGTAGGTGCAGCTCTTAACTGGAAGTCATTAGCTGTGTATTGCCAAACATGCCTCTCAAAGCAGGTCACCAGTTTGATCCTGATCCTTACCAGGTTAACATAAACACAGTCTCAAATGACACCTTATTCCCTACATAGTGCACACATTTTGACCAGGGACCAATGGGCCATTTGAGAGCTTGGGACTGTACGGTTCTATCTGCAAAAAGATGATTCTGAGATAATTGGCTTTATATTTCTGAACACTCAATGGTTTGAATGGTGTCAGAAATGTTTATCTTGTATTCTTTTGAACTTAACATGAATTGGGGTATTTAGAGTCCTATGTAGGTAGAGAACGTAGAACAGAATAAGGAACAGAATATGTCAATAAAATAGAATATGTCCATAACTAAAATGTGAAACAAATGCAGATAGAACCTTATAGTCCCAATCTCTCACCTTTTCAAAGGTAATGCACTATATAGGGAATAGACTGCCATTTGAGACTCATTATAGTTAAGATGTAAAAAACGCACCACATTCTTCAGCAGATGAAAGGGAGTGTGTGTGCGTGCGTGCCTGTCGATGCCTGTGTGTGTGTGTGTTTAAACAGTGACTGTTTAAACTTGTCCCAAATACGCTGAACCCGGGTCGATGTGACACAATTCCAGTTTAATGCCTTCAGGGATTAACAACAGATTAGGTGAATTAAGGTTTGTAAATGGACTGTGGTTCACTGGGTGAAGACTGCAGAGGCCCCTGTATGGGGCCCAGTTAGGGCCCATACAAAGTCCCGGGGGCCACAGTAACCGAGGTACATTAGGGACTGGGAGGGGTGTGACACTTGATCCATCATCAGAAAACAAACATTACCTGGGTCATGTTCATTAGGCACAAAATGGAAGACAATGGACTGAAACAGGGAGGTACTACTACCTGGACTTGTATAATCAGAAACGTTCATTTTAGTCTTCCGTTGCGTTTAAAACCTTTTTGCATTTTGTGCCCTAATGAACACAACCCAGATTACCTGCTTAATAGATGCATCTCCAGTGAAATGTATGTTTATACACAATAACTAAAATCCATATGAAAGCTGCCAAAGAGCGTGGGGACATGCTTACATCCGCTACGACAAGCTCATTGTCCACCCTCCCTCCCAAAAGCTAAGCTAAACTTCTGGGTCAGTAGCTTCAGCCCAACATCACAAACACACACATACACCAACTGACACTCAAGTGCCTGATTGACTGACTCTATTAGCCAAACAGTTTGTATTTGTATTTTATATTCTTCTCCATATTATGTCTATCTATGATAAACTACCCAGGAAAGGGTAGCCCATATTAATAATAGCCTATATTAATATATGTAGTCTTAGAAATAAGGTTAATGAAATCAATAACATTCATATACTGGCCATCTCTGAAACTCACTAAGATAATTTGATGTTACAGCAGTAGCAATACAAGTTTATAACATCTACAGAAAAGACAATAATGCCTATGGGAGAGGTGTTGCTGTATATGTTCAGAGCCATATTCCTGTAAAGTTTAGAGAGGATCTCATGTCAAATGTTGTTGAAGTGTTGTGGTTGCAAGGTCACCTGCATAGGCTACCAAGTGCTGACAGTCAGTATTTTGATAATATGTTTGTAATGCTTGATAATGTGTGTGATGTTAACAGAGAGGTGTATTTTCTGGGTGACCTGAGCATTGACTGGTTAGGAACAAGCTGTCCTCTAAAGCTTCTAATTGTGACTAATATAACTCAGGTTATCACTAAACCAACTATAGTGTCACGCCCTGACCTTAGAGATCCTTATTATTCTCTATGTTTGGTTAGGTCAGGGTGTGACAAGGGTGGGACATTCTATGTTTTCTGTTTCTTTGTTTTTGGCCGAGTGTGGTTCAGAGGCAGGTGTCTATCGTTGTCTCTGATTGGGGATCATATTTAGGCAGCCATTTTCCCCACCATTAGGTTGTGGGATCTTGTTTTCTGTGTACGCTTTTGTTTTCGCTTTTGTTATTTTGTTTGAGTGTTTTTTGAATAAAAGTATCATGAACACTTTCCACGCTGCGCTTTGATCTACTCTTCCTACCACCAATGAGAGCCGTTACATAGGGGCTCGTAAAAGCATTTCACTGTAAGGTCTACTACACCTGTTGTATTCGGCGCATGTGACTAATAACATATGATATGATTTGATTTGATATGTGACCTAACTAAAAAAGTGTTAAACAAATCAAAATATATTTTACATTTGAGATACTTCAAAGTAGCCACCCTTTGCCTTGATGAACAGCTTTGCACACTCTTGGCATTCTCTCAACCAGCTTCATGAGGTAGTCACCTGGAATTCATTTCAATTAACAGGTGTACCTTAATTTGTAGAATTGATTTCCTTCTTAATGCATTTGAGCCAATTAGTTGAGTTGTGACATGGTAAATGGTGGCAACTTTGAAGAATCTGAAATATAAAATATATTTAGATTTGTTTAACACTTTTTTGGTTACTACATGATTCCATATATGTTATTTCATAGTTGTGACGTCTTCACTATTATTGTACAATATCAAAAATAGTAAAAATAAAGAAAAATCCTGGAATGAGTGTGTTCAAACTTTTGACTGGTACTGTATGCATTTACAGTATGTATGTATGGAGCATAATGTATTTTATTCACATGTTTTCAAGTACTGGGTACAAATCATGCAATCTGATTCTTGCATAGATTGGTATATGATGTGTGTAAAATACTTTTTGAAGATTGTACTGATTATGATGAGGTAATGCTAAACGAAATGACAGATACTGTATGTGTGGCGCCATGTTTGATGACATCATACAATGCATTCTGGTTGTCACATAAACATCTGTCAGACCAAAGATGTTATAACAAAACGAGGTGAAGGGATGGTTCACTCGACTGACTTAGATTGTAAATATCGTTGCTCAGGGTTGTCAGCTCAGACCCCCCTTTCCAGGGGTTTTATTTTGATTTAGCTTGCAAACATCCTCTGTGTTTGCCCCATATTTATTGATAATAATAGTACTATTTCCTGCATCATATCCCCCCAGGATACCTTTCCCCATTCCTACCCCTCATGGACTTGAAATCTCCCACAAATTAAACAAACCCACCCACAAACCCTCCTAAAATAGTTTCACCAAAATCTGCCAACCCTGTATAGCTTTCACGCTACAGTTAGGCTAGGCAGTAGACTTGTATTTGAGGTGATGAAATTTGATCTTATTTGTGATTTGTCAGAAACTGTAAACGGCTTAAGTAATGTGCTCCGGTTCTTGTATACACCGTAACAAGTACATCAAAGACTTGTAATATGTTGAAAAGTGGCTAAACTAAGTTAATATTTTTCAAACTTTGTTAAAAGAATGTAAAGAATGTAGCTGCTACAAATTAAGGTACACCTGTTAATTGAAATGAATTCCAGGTGACTACCTCATGAAGCTGGTTGAGAGAATGCCAAGAGTGTGCAAAGCTGTTCATCAAGGCAAAGGGTGGCTACTTTGAAGTATCTCAAATGTAAAATATATTTTGATTTGTTTAACACTTTTTTAGTTAGGTCACATATCAAATCAAATCATATCATATGTTATTAGTCACATGCGCCGAATACAACAGGTGTAGTAGACCTTACAGTGAAATGCTTTTACGAGCCCCTATGTAACGGCTCTCATTGGTGGTAGGAAGAGTAGATCAAAGCGCAGCGTGGAAAGTGTTCATGATACTTTTATTCAAAAAACACTCAAACAAAATAACAAAAGCGAAAACAAAAGCGTACACAGAAAACAAGATCCCACAACCTAATGGTGGGGAAAACTTGTATCGTCCACAGACGATGCAATCTCAACCACACTGCACACTGCCCTAACCCACCTGGACAAGAGGAATACCTATGTGAGAATGCTGTTCATCGACTACAGCTCGGCATTCAATACCATAGTACCCTCCAAGCTCGTCATCAAGCTCGAGACCCTGGGTCTCGACCCCGCCCTGTGCAACTGGGTACTGGACTTCCTGACGGGCCGCCCACAGGTGGTGAGGGTAGGCAACAACATCTCCTCCCCGCTGATCCTCAACACGGGGGCCCCACAAGGGTGCGTTCTGAGCCCTCTCCTGTACTCCCTGTTCACCCACGACTGCGTGGCCATGCACGCCTCCAACTCAATCATCAAGTTTGCGGACGACACAACAGTGGTAGGCTTGATTACCAACAACGACGAGACGGCCTACAGGGAGGAGGTGAGGGCCCTCGGAGTGTGGTGTCAGGAAAATAACCTCACACTCAACGTCAACAAAACTAAGGAGATGATTGTGGACTTCAGGAAACAGCAGAGGAACACCCCCTATCCACATCGATGGATCAGTAGTGGAGAGGGTAGCAAGTTTTAAGTTCCTCGGCATACACATCACAGACAAACTGAATTGGTCCACTCACACTGACAGCGTCGTGAAGAAGGCGCAGCAGCGCCTCTTCAACCTCAGGAGGCTGAAGAAATTCGGCTTGTCACCAAAAGCACTCACAAACTTCTACAGATGCACAATCGAGAGCATCCTGGCGGGCTGTATCACCGCCTGGTACGGCAACTGCTCCGCCCTCAACCGTAAGGCTCTCCAGAGGGTAGTGAGGTCTGCACAACGCATCACCGGGGGCAAACTACCTGCCCTCCAGGACACCTACACCACCCGATGTTACAGGAAGGCCATAAAGATCATCAAGGACATCAACCACCCAAACCACTGCCTGTTCACCCCGCTATCATCCAGAAGGCGAGGTCAGTACAGGTGCATCAAAGCTGGGACCGAGAGACTGAAAAACAGCTTCTATCTCAAGGCCATCAGACTGTTAAACAGCAATCACTAACATTGAGTGGCTGCTGCCAACACACTGTCATTGACACTGACCCAACTCCAGCCACTTTAATAATGGGAATTGATGGGAAATGATGTAAATATATCACTAGCCACTTTAAACAATGCTACCTTATATAATGTTACTTACCCTACACTATTCATCTCATATGCATATGTATATACTGTACTCTAGATCATCGACTGCATTCTTATGTCACTAGCCACTTTAACTATGCCACTTTGTTTACTTTGTCTACATACTCATCTCATATGTATATACTGTACTCGATACCATCTACTGTATGCTGCTCTGTACCATCACTCATTCATATATCCTTATGTACATATTCCTTATCCCCTTACACTGTGTATAAGACAGTAGTTTTGGAATTGTTAGTTAGATTACTTGTTGGTTATCACTGCATTGTCGGAACTAGAAGCACAAGCATTTCGCTACACTCGCATTAACATCTGCTAACCATGTGTATGTGACAAATAAAATTTGATTTGGTTTGATTTGATTTGCTGTTAGCTTAGCTTACACGCATCTCTTTTCTAAACAATATTACATTTGCCCATGTACTCACCAAAGATGTTGTCACGTCCTGACCTTAGTTCCCTTTGTATGTTTCTATTTTAGGTTGGTCAGGGCGTGAGTTGGGGTGGGCATTCTATGTTTTGTTCTTGTGTTGTTCTTATGTTTTTGGTCGGGTATGGTTCCCAATCAGAGGCAGCTGTCAATCGTTGTTTCTGATCGAGAACCATACTTAGGTAGCCTGTTTTCCCCCTCTTGTTTGTGGGAGGTTATTTTCCGTTTCAGTGTTTTTCACCATACGGGACTGTTTCGGTTTTTCTTTATTCGCTTGTTCGTTTGTTTCCTGTGTTCAGTGTAATAAATATGACGAACAGTTACCACGCTGCATATTGGTCCGATATTTCCTACTCCTCCTCCTCCTCCTCCTCAGAAGAAGAGATTTGTTACAGATGTGGTACATTGTAAACTAGTCTAGCTGTTAGGTTGCTAACTTCTGTTTTTTAGTTGTTTATGTCAGCGCAACCTGTTATTTAGACTGGTTTATGGAATGAGTTTGGCTGTGGATGTGTTCCGTGTGATGCTTGGATGATGAAGTTTGCATTTATTTTTTACAATAAAAGGTGAAATTGAGGAATAAAAGTTGTGAAGTCCTTTATTTCCAATCAGTACAAAACACTGTTTAGATGCTTTTCAGACAACGACGCTGTTTAGACGTGTTTGTGGCATCATACGTTCTGTTGCTACTGTTCCAATCACATATTTGTGATGGTACGCTGCAGGGGACCACTCAACAATGATACCCTCAAACACCAAATTAGATATACCTCATTTCAAAATAGACCATCATCACTGTCAACTGTGAATGATAATTACTCACGTTTTACTGGTGAAACTGCATCTGCATGCCAATCATTTGATTGATCTCAAATCGGTGTCATGGGAATAGCCAATGCATTTCAATCTTATTGAATTACTATTTTGTGAGCGGATTAGAGCAAATGTTTAAAACAAAAAACTATTAGCCTTTCTTATATTTTGTTTCAGTCAAAGAATACATCCTGAATAGTGACGGGCTCTGTTGAGTGTTGGCGCATGACCCTTTTTTGGGGACTATTCAGCTTCAGCTGACCATCCTAAAATGAGCAGATGTTTTTGGTGTAAAATAAATGTTATAGTCCTACTCTGCTATGCTATTATCTTCTGTTCTGTTCTGTAAAATACAAATGAATTGTTATGTCATCTTGCGAGACATTGATTCAGCTTTGATCTAACTTTACTAAACAAGCACCACTGTGAGAAGTGATCGTCTTCTATTAGTAATGATAACAATAATAATAATAATAAGTGAGGAGTAGGACTATCAGGCGTAGGCAAACGAATCTTGATGAGTGTTATTTTAAACGATTGGAGCACTCTTCGTGGTTCTGAATGGACAACACCAAGATCACGCAATGATGAATTAGAAGTTGAAGGATAGCTGAATGATAGTTCTGCCATTAGGCCACTTAAGGAAAAAGCCTAATAAGTGTAAGTCTACGTGGTATAGCTAGTTGTAGGCTATAGCCTAATGTAAATACAAAATAAATATAGCACTGTATGCGAGGAGAGCTTTAGTTGCGAGTAGGCATTTCATTGTATTGTTTTAGCTTACACTATGTATCATAAATAAACGTTGATTTGATTAGCTTGAACACATGGTTACAATATACCTTATTACAGAATACATTTTTAAAAAACTGAGGTGAACTATCAATTCATAGAATTCATTTGCATAGATTAAATCATCAAATCAATTGACCAAGCAGTGAAAATAAAATCATTACTACGCAGAATTGAAGGAAATTAATTTAAAAACAGCAATAAAATCAAGCTTTTGGTGTGGTGTAATGCATCTCAATAAAGTAGAACCTAAATGTATTATTACCTCCAACTTGGATATATTCAACCAATAGCCAATACAAGCTAAACATCCCAAGCAGGGCAACAGCAACTTCCACAGAGGGTCAGGCTCCTTGGGCTTTGCCGTGGCCACTCTGGTTGTGGGTGTCCTCGTCAGAATGGTGGCACTGTAACCAAGTGGTCAAATATCATTCTGATTTCCACTGCACAAGAGAGGGTCCGTGGAGTTTTATGAACATACTGTAATTAAATAGAATTCATTTAGAATTAACCAAATTAATTTCCCTGAAATAGTTTTACCGGCTCTGTTTATTCTCAAATTGAAAAATATGAGGGAACGCCGCTCATCCGCTCTCCGGCAGCACTACACCCCTGGTCACTACAAAGATACATTCTTCTTTTTTTTCACCCCTTTTTTCTCCCCAATTTCGTGGTATCCAATTGGTAGTAGTTACAGTCTTGTCTCATTGCTGCAACTGCCGTACGGAATCGGGAGAGGCGTCCTCCGAAACACAACCCAACCAAGCCGCACTGCTTCTTGACACAATGCCCATCCAACCCAGAAGCCAGCTGCACCAATGTGTTGGAGGAAACACGGATATCCCTGCCGGCCAAACCCTCCTCTAACCCGGACGACGCTGGGCCAATTGTGCGCCGCCCAATGGGCCTCCCGGTCGTGGCCAGCTGCGACAGAGCCTGGACTCGAACCCAGCATCTCTAGTGGCACAGCTAGCGCTGCGATGCACCACTCGGGAGGCCTCAGGCATTCTTCTTAACTCTGTTGCCAGAGAGGAAGGAAACAAACCGCTCAGGGATTTCACCATGAGGCCAATGGTGACTTTAAAAAACTTACAGAGTTTAATGGCTGTGATGGGAGAAAACTGAGGATGGATCAACAACACTGTAGTTAACCCAAAATACTAACCTAATTGACAGAGTGAAAAGAAGGAAGCCTATACAGAATACAAATATTACAAAACATGCATCCTGTTTGCAACAAGGCACTAAAGTAATACTGCAAAAAATGTGGCTAAGCAATTCATTTTTTGTCCTGAATACAACGAGTTGTGTTTGGGGCAAATGCAATACAACACATTACTGAGTCCCACTCTCCATATTTTCAAGCATAGTGGTGGCTGCATCATGTTATAGGTATGCTTGTAATCGTTAAGGGCTGCAGAGTTTTTGTAGAATAAAAAAAGAAACGGAATAGAGCTAAGCACAGGAAAGATCCTAGAGGAAAACCTGGTTCAGTCTGCTTTCTACCAGACACTGAGAGATGAATTCACCATTCAGCAGGACAATAACCTAAAATACAAGACCAAATCTACACTGGAGTTGCTTACCAAGAAGACAGTGAATGTTCCAGAGTGGCCGAGTTACAGTTTAGACTTCAATGGCAAGACCTGAAAATGCTTGTCTAGCAAGGATCAACAACCAATTTAACTGAGCTTGAAGAACTTTGAAAAGTAAAAATGGGCAAATGTTGCGCACAATCCAGGTGTAGAAAGCTCTTAGAGCCTCACCCAGAAAGACTCACAGTTGTAGTCGCTGCCAAAGGTGCTGCCTCAAAGGGGTGTGATTAATTATGTAAATGAGATATTTCTGTATTTAATTTTCAGTACATTTGTAAACACTTCTAAAAACATGTTTTCACTTTGTCATTATGGGGTATTGTGTGTAGATGGTAAGCATAATATATATATATATATATATATATATATATATATTCAGGCTGTAACACAACAAAATGTGGGTATGAATACTTTCTGATAAGGCACTGTAGCCATGTTATTTTTAATCGATTGTGTTATTCATTACTCACTGCATAATTATTTCTGGAGCCATAATAATAATAATAAAAAAATAAAAAACATTTATCTTCAACTCTGCATTGTTGGAAAAGGACCCGTAAGTTAGCATTTCACTGTTGTTTACGAAGCATGTCACAAATAAAACATTTAATTGATTGATTTGATTCTATCAGTGTATTGGTGTTTTGTTACTTGTCGTGTTTTATGTTTTTGTGTGGATCCCAGGAAATATAGCTGCTGCTTCGACACTGCCATATGTCCTCCATTCCACACATTCAATCAGGTGTGTGTGTGTGTGTTTACGTCTGCATGTGTGTGTATCTGCGTGTATGTTAGTGTAGTACCTGCTATGAGGAGGGAGGCCTCCAGCGTGACGTCGGGGCCCCGGGGCCCTCTACCCACACACCTGTAGGAGCCAGTGTTTCTGGGCTTCACCTGGGTGATTAGCAGGGTGCCGTTAGTGTACAGGATCACTCTATGGAGAGAGGAGAGGAGAGGGGACACATGTAGTACTCAGATGAACATCAATACTGCCATTCACTTGCTGATACTCTCAACCAAACCAGAGTACGAATGCAGAAACTGAAGAAGGTACGTACACTAAAGGAAAATTTCACCCAAAATGTATCATACAGAGAGGATTTCTGTATTTTGAAAATTACATATCTTGAAAACTTGAGTGCTGACAAGCAAAACATTTTGGGACTATGTCAACAACGGACTAATGAAACAAATACCGAAATATCGTTTTTGGGTGGAGTTTTCCTTTAATAGAGTAGGTTTAGCTATGCAAAGACATATTTTGAATAGGTGATTTTACAGTATGCACTCAGGGTAATACCCTTTTCACACTACCATGCCGACCTGAACCATACTGTGTTGGCTTTGCAGGCTTGGATATTTTCTTTTCAAATGGTCCTTTCCAGCGGGGTTCCAGCTGTGGTGGATTCGTAACCAGGCCAACAGCTTGGCTCGGCTCAGTGTGAAAAGGGTATGTGTCTATTCTATCGGGCCCAGTGTACGCCATGCCCCTTTTCTGGCCCCTGGTAGGGAAAGAGGAGTATCGGTGTGTGTGATGGAGAGGATAAAGACTCATAACTGTCTGACCTTTTGTCAGCTCAAAGTCTGACAGCTAAGGAGCTTCACATCTAATAACAACACAGAGAGCAAGACAGACTGGCACACCATCATTATCTATTCTTCCCTCATAGCAATATGATACTAGGTTTCACTGGCTAGCTACTAGACGGCCTGCCATTTAAAGCTACAGCCTAAGATTGATGTATCTGTTTTTAAACTTTTAAATGAATGATATATAGCCATTGATTCTTGAATATTAGTTTTTTTATAAATACCAAAATGTAGCTTTAAAGGAAGTGAAATGTGCAGTGAGAGAGAAATGCTATCGCCAAGGCTAGTGCCATGTAATACACATAGATACAATTTTTAGGTCCCACATACTACATGTACATTTACATTTACATTTAAGTCATTTAGCAGACGCTCTTATCCAGAGCGACTTACAAATTGGGGCTAAGCAAAATGTATGTAGTATGACTTGCATATAAATGATTTGTGAAGCATTTATGTTGTGCTTATGCATGCTTTATGAATTGCCTATATTAAGCCTTTATATTATATACGTTTTTGTTCGTTTAGAGTGCATTAGAGTATTACTTTATTGATATAAACTTGGGAAAATTATACAAAAGTAGGGACTATTTTCAACACCGTTTGTAACCTAAAAAAAGTAATCACCCAGCTCCCGATCTCTCTGATAGGGATGTGCATGGCAATCCACCATTCATTCTGATCTTAACTCCAACCCGGAAGGACTCTGACATTGTTTACGCTGCTCGTTCCGTGGGATAGCGAATGCTCCTACCACTGTCTCTCTCAAGCATCTTTTACCGGTGTTTGGCTTACTGCCCCGCATACTGCTTGTATCCACAGCACTAACTTGCAAGGTGGTAATCTCCCGCTCGTTTAGTAAAGTGCAGCCAGGATCCATACAGTGAGCAAGTTCTCCGCCTTCTCCCTGTTTATCGTACTGGTGCATGTGTGTCGATTGTGTGTGTTTGCCATTTCACTGGCGGAGCTTGTTTTCGGGGGACGGGTGTAGGTTGTGTTTGCAAACTCATTTTTAGCTCACAACAAGCTTGTAGCATGGCTAACACTAGACAGAAAAACACTGCAAACCTCAATGCGAAAGAGGAATATGTACTGTATCAAGCACTACACTCCACCACTCGATCAACAAAACTAGTTCTATAAAGGGCTAATAGATCTGCAGGAAAATAACTAAGTCTGCCCTGCTTATATCTCTCCAATTTTGTGCACACATTTGTTTACATCCCTGTTAGTGAGCATTTCTCCTGTGCCAAGATAATCCATCCACCTGACAGGTGTGGCATATCAAGAACCTGATTAAACAGCATGATCATTAATTACACAGGTGCACCTTGTGCTAGGAATAATTAAAGGCCACTCTAAAATGTGCAGTTTTGTCACACAACATAATGCCACAGATGTCTCAAGTTTTGAAGGAGTGTGAAATTGGCATGCTGACTGCAGGAATGTCCACCAGAGCTGTTGCCAGATAATTGAATGTTTCTATCTCTACCATTAGCCGTCTCCAACGTCGGTTTAGATAATTTGGCAGTACGTCCAATCGGGCTCACAACCGTAGACCACATGTAAACAGGCCAACCCATGACCTCCACATCCGGCTTCATCACCTGCGGGATCGTCTGAGACCAGCCGTCCGGACAGCTGATGAAACTGAGGAGTATTTCTGTCTGTAATAAAGCCCTTTTGTGGATAAAAACTTATTTTGATTGGCTGGGCCTGGCTCCCCAGTGGGTGGGCCTGGTTCCCAAGTGGGTGGGCCTATGCCCTTAACTGCCCAAACATGGCTGCCCAGCATGGCTGCCCACCCTGCCCAGTCACGTGAAATCCATAGATTAGGACCTAATGAATTTATTTCAATTTACTTAATTCCTTACATGAAATGTTAAATCAGTAAAATTATTGAAATTGTTGCATGTTGCATTTCTTTTTGTGTTCAGTATATGATGTGCACGGTCAAGCCCCATATAAAGACTGGTAACCGACCATTAGCCTTCACGTGTGTAGCTTGTTGTTTATGTTGGCCAATCAAAGCGGCAAAGAGGCTCAATGTGTAGCAAGTCAAGTGAGAGTTCACTAATGCAATGCAAGATGGAAGAAAATTAAGGAATTGAGAAGGAGAGAAGGAAATGAGAAGAGGTAAGCGACAACGAGCCACCAACAGGTAGGCTGTTGTTTTATCTGAATAGGTTTGCAACATATGGCCTCAATCAGCCTAGCTAGATACAGCTGGCTTGCTCTTCTTCCATCTGCTCACTCCTTAGCTCGCTCCCATCTCACACATACCACCCCCTTCGCATAAAGTGCCTGCCTCTCTCCCTCGCACAGCAGTACCAGTCAAAAGTTTGGACAGACTAACTCAGTCAAGGGTTTTTCTTTATTTTTTACTATTTTCTTTGTTGTAGAATAATAGTGAATACATCTTAACTATGAAATAACACACATAGAAACATATAGTAAATCCAAAAAGTGTTAAACAAATCAAAATATATTTTATGTTTGAGATTCTTCAAAGCAGCCACCCTTTGCCTTGATGACAGCTTTGCACACTCTTGGCATTCTCTCAACCAGCTTCACCTGGAATGCTCTTGAAGGAGTTCCCACATATGTGACCGACCACCTTGATCAAATCAAATCAAATTTTATTTGTCACATACACATGGTTAGCAGATGTTAATGCGAGTGTAGCGAAATGCTTGTGCTTCTAGTTCCGACAATGCAGTGATAACCAACAAGTAATCTAACTAACAATTCCAAAACTACTGTCTTATACACAGTGTAAGGGGATAAGGAATATGTACATAAGGATATATGAATGAGTGATGGTACAGAGCAGCATACAGTAGATGGTATCGAGTACAGTATATACATATGAGATGAGTATGTAGACAAAGTAAACAAAGTGGCATAGTTAAAGTGGCTAGTGATACATGTATTACATAAGGATGCAGTCGATGATGTAGAGTACAGTATATACGTATGCATATGAGATGAATAATGTAGGGTAAGTAACATTATATAAGGTAGCATTGTTTAAAGTGGCTAGTGATATATTTACATCATTTCCCATCAATTCCCATTATTAAAGTGGCTGGAGTTGGGTCAGTGTCAATGACAGTGTGTTGGCAGCAGCCACTCAATGTTAGTGGTGGCTGTTTAACAGTCTGATGGCCTTGAGATAGAAGCTGTTTTTCAGTCTCTCGGTCCCAGCTTTGATGCACCTGTACTGACCTCGCCTTCTGGATGATAGCGGGGTGAACAGGCAGTGGTTCGGGTGGTTGATGTCCTTGATGATCTTTATGGCCTTCCTGTAACATCGGGTGGTGTAGGTGTCCTGGAGGGCAGGTAGTTTGCCCCCGGTGATGCGTTGTGCAGACCTCACTACCCTCTGGAGAGCCTTACGGTTGAGGGCGGAGCAGTTGCCGTACCAGGCGGTGATACAGCCCGCCAGGATGCTCTCGATTGTGCATCTGTAGATGTTTGTGAGTGCCTTTGGTGACAAGCCGAATTTCTTCAGCCTCCTGAGGTTGAAGAGGCGCTGCTGCGCCTTCTTCACGACGCTGTCAGTGTGAGTGGACCAATTCAGTTTGTCTGTGATGTGTATGCCGAGGAACTTAAAACTTGCTACCCTCTCCACTACTGTTCCATCGATGTGGATAGG
The DNA here is from genome assembly GCF_034236695.1 of Oncorhynchus nerka. Taxonomy (NCBI): domain Eukaryota; kingdom Metazoa; phylum Chordata; class Actinopteri; order Salmoniformes; family Salmonidae; genus Oncorhynchus; species Oncorhynchus nerka. The sequence goes on along the minus strand of NC_088405.1, from coordinate 43,670,617 downwards.
GGGGTGTTCCCTCTGCTGTTTCCTGAAGTCCACAATCATCTCCTTAGTTTTGTTGACGTTGAGTGTGAGGTTATTTTTCTGACACCACACTCCGAGGGCCCTCACCTCCTCCCTGTAGGCCGTCTCGTCGTTGTTGGTAATCAAGCCTACCACTGTTGTGTCGTCCGCAAACTTGATGATTGAGTTGGAAGCGTGCGTGGCCACGCAGTCGTGGGTGAACAGGGAGTACAGGAGAGGGCTCAGAACGCACCCTTGTGGGGCCCCCGTGTTGAGGATCAGCGGGGAGGAGATGTTGTTGCCTACCCTCACCACCTGGGGGCGGCCCGTCAGGAAGTCCAGTACCCAGTTGCACAGGGCGGGGTCGAGACCCAGGGTCTCGAGCTTGATGATGAGCTTGGAGGGTACTATGGTGTTGAATGCCGAGCTGTAGTCGATGAACATCATTCTCACATAGGTATTCCTTTTGTCCAGGTGGGTTAGGGCAGTGTGCAGTGTGGTTGAGATTGCATCGTCTGTGGACCTATTTGGGCGGTAAGCAAATTGGAGTGGGTCTAGGGTGTCAGGTAGGGTGGAGGTGATATGGTCCTTGACTAGTCTCTCAAAGCACTTCATGATGACGGAAGTGAGTGCTACGGGGCGGTAGTCGTTTAGCTCAGTTACCTTAGCTTTCTTGGGAACAGGAACAATGGTGGCCCTCTTGAAGCATGTGGGAACAGCAGACTGGTATAGGGATTGATTGAATATGTCCGTAAACACACCGGCCAGCTGGTCTGCGCATGCTCTGAGGGCGCGGCTGGGGATGCCGTCTGGGCCTGCAGCCTTGCGAGGGTTAACACATTTAAATGTCTTACTCACCTCGGCTGCAGTGAAGGAGAGACCGCATGTTTTCGTTGCAGGCCGTGTCAGTGGCACTGTATTGTCCTCAAAGCGGGCAAAAAAGTTATTTAGTCTGCCTGGGAGCAAGACATCCTGGTCCGTGACTGGGCTGGTTTTCTTCTTGTAGTCCGTGATTGACTGTAGACCCTGCCACATGCCTCTTGTGTCTGAGCCATTGAATTGAGATTCCACTTTGTCTCTGTACTGACGCTTAGCTTGTTTAATAGCCTTGCGGAGGGAATAGCTGCATTGTTTATATTCGGACATGTTACCAGACACCTTGCCCTGATTAAAAGCAGTGGTTCGCGCTTTCAGTTTCACGCGAATGCTGCCATCAATCCACGGTTTCTGGTTTGGGAATGTTTTTATCGTTGCTATGGGAACGACATCTTCGACGCACGTTCTAATGAACTCGCACACCGAATCAGCGTATTCGTCAATATTTCCATCTGACGCAATACGAAACATGTCCCAGTCCACGTGATGGAAGCAGTCTTGGAGTGTGGAGTCAGCTTGGTCTGACCAGCGTTGGACAGACCTCAGCGTGGGAGCCTCTTGTTTTAGTTTCTGCCTGTAGGCAGGGATCAGCAAAATGGAGTCGTGGTCAGCTTTTCCGAAAGGGGGGCGGGGCAGGGCCTTATATGCGTCGCGGAAGTTAGAGTAACAATGATCCAAGGTTTTACCACCCCTGGTTGCGCAATCGATATGCTGATAAAATTTAGGGAGTCTTGTTTTCAGATTAGCTTTGTTAAAATCCCCAGCTACAATGAATGCAGCCTCCGGATAAATGGTTTCCAGTTTGCAAAGAGTTAAATAATTCTGTCTTATGTAGGTGTAGCTGCTTTTATCCAGTGTTTTTTTGACATTGGATAAAAGCAGAGACACAGAGCTACAAAGTGGTATATCATACACTGCATTTGAGGAACAATGGGAAAGTCATTCTGCTTTGAAAGTTGATAAACTTGTAACTTCACTTTTGAGAAAATGGCCTTTGAATATTGTGTTACCTACTGGAGAGCTCTTATTTGTCTTCTTTGCTGGATATTCAACCAAAAAATAATTTAAATAGTGAAATTATTTAAAAAACCCATCCCTACTCTCTGATAACACACCATGTCTACACAGACAGACACAATCATGCACGCATGCACACACTCACACTTTTCAGCAGCTTTGAACAAACCCTTCTATTTTGGTAGCTTTTATTTTGGTACACCAATGATCTCGCCCATGAGGCTAAAATCCTATTTTTTTCTCAACTCTAAACAACCTTGAAAATCCAATGAGATTCCAGGTTCTCCTTGGTTTCAAGCATCTGAATCAAATGAACGTCAAATATTATTCACATATATCCCCTTCAGCTGTGTCTACCATCTAGGTACAAGGCCAGCAGTCAAAACCCCTACAAGAAAGAAGTGCTCCCCAGATATTACCCCAGAAGAGATCAATAAACCCAGATAAACACACACACAAACCCCTTAGGCTGCTCTAAGACACCGCAGCCTGAGATCCCTGTTCACTTCATTGGAGACAGCAAGAGATGTGTGTACAGGACAAACACAGCTGAACATATAAGCTGTGTGTGTGTGCGCGCACACGTGCGCGTATGCCAGGGTTATTATAGTAAAGGAAAATTAATCATAACAAAAAAATATTTAGTGGAGCCACCCAAGTGGCGCAGTGGTTTAAGGCACTGCATTGTGCTCAAGGCATTACTACAGATCCAGGTTCAATCCTGGGCTGTGCCACAGCTGATTGCGACTTGGAGACAGTGCACAATTGGCCCAGCTTCGTCCGGATTAGTGGAGGATTTGTCCCATGTCACTCTAGCGACTCCTGTTGCCGGCCGGTCGCCAGTTGAACAGTGTTTCCTCCGACACATTGGTGTGGCTGGCTTCCGGGTTAAGTGAGCAGTGTGGCTTGACAGGGTTGCAGCGATGGGACAAGACTGGATATAAAAAAGTAACAAAGATTATATCTTTTTTTTTTAGCAAACTCAAATAAAATAATTTACAAACACGTTTGAAAAACTACAACTATACTATATCAACAGACCATTCTGCCACCTCTGGTCTCTTGGCCCTCCCACGCCTAAGGGAGGGCACATCCCATTCAGACCAGTCAAAGCTCTTCTCTGTCCTGGCACCCCAACGGTGGAACCAGATTCCTCCTGAAACTAGGAAAGCAGAGTCCCTGCCCATCTTCCGAAAACATCTGAAACCACACCTCTTCAAATAGTACTTTAAATAATCTCACAGCACCCCCCACCCCCAAAAAAGCCTTTTGTGAACTAACACTTGCACTTAACTCCCCCTCCCCCCCCTACTAGTTCTGACTGCTGATAGCTACTTCACTGAGGAACAATGTACTTACTATGACTGAAATATGTGGTTGTCCCACCAAGCTATATGAATGCACTAACTGTAAGTCGCTCTGGATAAGAGTGTCTGATAAATTATGAAAACGTAAAAGTACACTGCAACTACTATCTTTGACTCCAAAACGAACTGAAATAAATTTAAAATTAAAAAACATCCCGAATTATGTTCAGTTTTAGTGCAAATATCGAATGTGGTTTTCAAACTTTTTTTTCGAATGTGGTTTTCAAGCTTCTAAATCTGGCGGGTCACATTGAAATCGACTTTATAATTCAAAAGGTAGACTCCAAATCAAATCAGAACCACAGATATTGGGTGTGTTTGAATGGTATGGTTAAAGCAACCGACTGCAGAAGAAAGTCAAGGAGTGAAATCGGGAGAGGTGCATCTGCGACAGCGGAAAGTCGGGACACCAATGTGGTTTTCCAACAGCAAGGCCAAGATCAACATGTCAGTGTTGCCATTGTTTAGAAAAAGGTTTTCATTATGATGCCGAAATTAACATGTACCACACCCCCATTTCACACATTCAAACTGAAATCATAATATAATATTATGTGTACATTGTACAATCAATAAGTGAGAGAGAGACTCAAATATCACATTTATTTGTGTATATCCATCCACTGTACACAAATACATCGTGGTAAATTGGTTCCTGTTTTAGTCATGTCTTGGGTCACATTTGTGTGGGTCAAAAAAAAAACGAATGATTGGTTGACAATAGAGCCTTCCGCAATGCCGGTTGATGGCTGCAAGATGAAGTTGGTGAAGAGCAACTGCAGAAACTTGCAGTCATGACCTTTGATCACATGGTTTTTGTAAAGTTCATGCAGTCGACAATGGGCGCAAGTCCCAGGCCCCAAGGTTCCGGTCTAGAAGCACGCTTTCCACTGTACCCATACGGCACTTTCGGTATTGCAGTTTAAGTCTGGGACAGTAAGACAATTCCCATAGATGGTCCCATAGAGAAGTAAAATAAGACAATTCCAAATAAGACACTTTAGTCATCACCTTTGTACACAAAACCTACATTTAATTATTCAAGTATTTGTCTTAGAGGCTGATTTTTCTTCATCACTCACAGTGGAAGATAATACATGTTTTATATTCATCCAGTCTGTCATGTTTCTGGATGCTGTCTCAAGTTCTTTTATAAGCTCAGTGGCAAGTAGGAAAATGTTTATCCCAGAATGCAACACACTTTGAAAGGCCATCAATTGTTGGTCACCGACTTGGCAAAAGTGATCCACTCGAACGCGCCCATTGAGATGAACATGATACAAGACCTTGCTCTCTCACAGTCAAACAAGATTATCTACGCATGTGCACTTCACGCTGCTTCAACGTGGTGGCTAACGGACCAAATAAGTGTAGAAGTTTAGCCTTCTGAACTATTCCTGTTTACTTCATGTATCTACATCATCTCACTGTGTCTACCGTTAAACCTAACCGAAACTATGACCTGACCCATCACCTTATGAATTACTCCCCTACAGAGGCAAGTGCCAAAAAACACAAAAACTATACAACACATAAATGGTAGGGATGGGCGTCTTTCCCTTTCAAGACTATTCAATACATATCTAGATACATGGGCACCGATACGATACAGGAACGATACAGTTTGTTTTAGTTTGAAACCAATCGGTGAAATTCGGTATGATTAGAGAACGAATCAATGCAATTCAGTTCAATGCAATACGATTCTATTATAAATAAAAATCTGCTGCTGATGGATCTCTTGAGCTGGGCCTCTCTGGATATGTCTGAGCTGACTTCTGTGTGTGTGTGTATATGTGTGTTAGGGATGTGACAAATGGACAATTATTCATGACGTTTAAACAGACATTTCCCCCCCATAAAAACAATAAGAAAAAAACATAACATTTCATGTAAATTCAACAGTGGTGTAAAGTACTTAAGTAAAAAAATACTTGAAAGTACTACTTAAGTCGTTTTTTGCACTTTACTATTTATATTTGACAACTTTTACTTTACTACATTCCTAAAGAAAATTATGTACTTTTTACTCCATACATTTTCCTGCTTAGCAGAACAGGAAAATGGTCTAATTCACACGCTTATCAAGAGAACATCCTTGGTCATCCCCACTGCTCCTGATCTGGCGGAGTCACTAAACACACGTTTCATTTGTAAATTATGTCTGAGTGTTAGAGCATGCCCCTGGCTATCTGTAAATAAAAAACAAGAAAATTATGCAGTCTGGTTTGCTTTATATAAGGAATTATTGATATTTACACTTTTACTTTTGATACTTAAGTACATTTGAGCAATTACATTTACTTTTGATATTTAATTATATTTAAAACCAAATACCTATTTACTTTTACTCAAGTAGTATTTTACTGGGTGACATTCACTTTTACTTGAGTAATTTTCTATTAAGGTATTGTCATAACTCTCCTGTGACGATATGAAGGAGCAGGTTACTGTCACGGCCGTCAAAAGAAGTGGACCAAAGTGCGGCGTGCTGAGCGTACATTTACTTTTATTTTAAAATGTTGCCAACAAAACAACAAACGAAAGAAACAACCGTGAAGCTTACAGGGCTAAGTGCCACGAACAAAGTTAACTACCCACCCCGAAAGGAGGGAAAAAGGGCTACCTAAGTATGATTCCCAATCAGAGACAATGATAGACAGCTGTCCCTGATTGAGAACCATACCCGGACAACACATAGAAACACAAATCATAGAAATAAAGGACATAGAATGCCCACCCAAATCACACCCTGACCAAACCAAAAATATACATAAAAAAGGCTCTCTAAGGTCAGGGCGTGACAGTTACAGTGGGTCCGCTCTACAGTGTGCTATCTCTCTCGAAGAGTGGGAGATTGGGAAGTCGGCTGTTTTATGGTGGTCGTAAAATACGCTGCCTCTATGCTCTGTAGTGTTCGAGTTTGGAATGTAAACTGTGGAACACAGAGAGACACTTGGACAATCAAAAGTTGGAATAATTAAGCAATATTTATATTTTTGAGAATGTGGGAATGGTCCAGGGGTATTTAAAGAACAATCCTGTCAAAGTTGTTTCATTTGGTGACCTCATGAAAGAGAGGAGACCCACATTACTGTATCTCTGGTTGTGTACACCTTACAATTATGGGGTTTACATCTGATGGTTGTGTAAAATATATGATTACATATTAAACTATTTGTGAAAAGATGAGAGCATGGATTTTCATATACAGTTTACTAGTCAGTGGTCACACCCCCGTGGGCACGGACATCACATTAGGCGTTATAGAACCGCCCCTTCTTCCACAGTATAAAACCCACTTCCTACAAAATGTACATTAAGTCAGAGAACGCCGGTATGGAGTCCCCACTTTGGAACGGCTACAATTCTATGGGCCATCAGAACAGAAAATATGGCGCTGACGCTACATGTTGAAATGGTTAAGAACTACAACTGTATAGACCCAGGAGACCAGACAGCGTGGTAGTCTATGGTTAACGTCCCCAGAAGTTACAATGTCTTTCGGAGTTGTTGCTTTCTCTGCTGCTCTGGATAGTGTCTGTTGTTATGGATACGTCAGGCGTACAGATGGTTGTTGCATAGAATGGATGCTTCCGTGGTTGTCGGTATTCTCGTACTAGATTTACGTCATTTCCAGCTGCAGACTAGTAATTCTAAGTCTAGGGTTTGCTCTTATTCTGTTTTGATCGATAGTCTCAGAGTTTCACAATTTCCAGCCGGGTAGCCTGACTGTCCAGCAGACGGACTGGCGATTCCAACAGAGAAGACAACGACAACATACGGGCGTAAATATATACATTCCAATTATTTCCGAATGAGCGGCCGTTCATGTGCAAAGGATTAGCATTTCAATGACTATAATTATCAACTGTGTGTAGTGAATCCATTTTGTCATTCCCGCTTTTTATCTGTCCCCACCCCTTCCATTATCACCCCTTCCATTGTCTACCAAGCCATCATACTGGTTTAGCCCACTAGGGACTTATCAATGCATTGTGTTAGTAACCAATAACTATATTGTTTGTTTATGTATTTCTGTGATTTGTTAGAAACGTCCTTGTTTTCTATGAAAACATACATGAAATTAGTTGCAAAATGAATAGGAATTGTAGTAAAGACGATGACAAGGTTATAAATTATGATTTTTAATTTAAATAATAATTGTGTCCTTCAAACTGCTTTCGTCAAATAATCCTCCATTTGCAGCAATTACAGCCTTGCAGGCCTCCGGCATTCTAGTTGTCAATTTGTCAAGGTAATCTGAAGAGATTTCACCCCATGCTTCCTGAAGCAACTCCCACAAGTTGGATTGGCTTTATGGGCACTTTTTACATACCATACGGTCAAGCTGCTCCCAAAACAGCTTAACCTCTTGAAGCTAGGGGGCACTATTTTTATGTTTGGAAAAATAATGTTCCCAAAGTAAACGGCCTATTTCTCAGGACCAGATGCTAGAATATGCATATAATTGACAGATTATAGAAAACACTCTAACGTTTCCAAAACTGACAAAATATTGTCTGTGAGTATAACAGAACTGATATTGCAGGCGAAACCCTGAGAAAAATCAAACCAGGAAGTGGCTTCTATTTTGAAAACTCCATGTTCCATAGCCTCCCATTGCTCCATTTAAAGGGATATCAACCAAATTCCTTTTCCTATCGCTTCCTCAAGATGTCAACAGTCTTCAGACATAGTTTCAGGTTTTTATTTTGAAAAATGAGCCAGAACGATAACATTGCGTCAAGTGGTCACATGAGTTTTGATCGTGCAACAGAGTTTGGATAGGTATTGCTTTTCCCTCTCCTACTGTGAAAGACATTTGCAGTTGATATATTATCGATTATATATTTTAAAAACAACCTAAGGCTTGATTATAAAAAAACATTTGACATGTTTCTTTGGACATTACGGGTATTATTTGGAATTTGTCTGCGTTGTCATGACCGCTCTTTCCTGTGGATTTCTGAACATAATGCGCCAAACAAACGGAGGTATTTTGGAATCTTTATGGAACAAAAGGAACATTTGTTGTGTAACTGGGAGTCTCGTGAGTGAAAACATCCGAAGGTCATCAAAGGTAAACAATTAATTTGATTGCTTTTCTGATTTTCGTGACCAAGCTACCTGATGCTAAGTGTACTTAATGTTTTGTCTTGCAATCGATAAACTTACACAAATGCTTGTACTTTCTACTTCCGGGTTGGAGCGAGCGGTCGCATCTGCACTCGGTCCGCAGGTAGTATTACATTTCATTATAGTACAATGGTTTGATTTGTCTAATCTTAGCAATTTCTTCTTAGCTAGCTACATAGCCGTCTTTGTATCATAGATAATTGCGTAATTATCGTATTTCGTCGTCCTAACGCAGTCTACACTGCCCTGCAGCTAGCCAGCTAGCTAACGTCCACCGTTAGCTAGTCCACCGTCTACCGATTAGCAGCACAACTATTACACTCAACTGAACGACTGAACGACTTGATTAGTGTAGTGTTAGCTAGCTACATAGTTGTCTTTGCTGTCTTCGTATCCAAGATAATTGTGTGGTTTAGAGTGTGTAGTTTTAGAGTGATTATCTTAATTTACAGAGGTTAGCTAGCCAGCTATTTGTCGTCCTTAACGTAGGAGACACTGCTAGCTAGCCAACAGCTAGCCAGCTAGCCAACGTCTACCGAACAGAACTTCCGCACTCAACAATCCGGTCGCATTTCGCTTCGCTCCACAGGTAGTATCACATTCTTCATTTCATTTCATTACAGTACAACGGCTTGATTTGTTCAATCGTAGCTAGCTACATAGCTAGCTACATAGCCGTCTTTGTATCAAAGATAATTGTGTAGTCTTGAGCGATTTCCTAGGTTAGCTAGCCAGCTATTGTCCTTCTTTTAACGCAACGTAACGTAATCAACACTGCTAGCTAGCCAGCTAGCCCGAATAGCAGCACAGTAGCACAGTAGAAACTATTACACTCAACGGAACGACTTGATTAGTGTAGTGTCAACAACGCAGACACTGCCAGCTAGCCTACATAGTCAACAACGCAGCCTCTGCCAGCTAGCCTACTTCAGCAGTACTGTATCATTTTAATCATTTTAGTCAATAAGATTCTTGCTACGTAAGCTTAACTTTCTGAACACTCGAGACGTGTAGTCCACTTGTCATTCCAATCTCCTTTGCATTAGCGTAGCCTCTTGTGTAGCCTGTCAACTATGTGTCTGTCTATCCCTGTTCTCTCCTCTCTGCACAGACCATACAAACGCTCCACACCGCGTGGCCGCGGCCACCCTAATCTGGTGGTCCCAGCGCGCACGACCCACGTGGAGTTCCAGGTCTCCGGTAGCCTCTGGAACTGCCGATCTGCAGCCAACAAGGCAGAGTTCATCTCAGCCTATGCCTCCCTCCAGTCCCTCGACTTCTTGGCACTGACGGAAACATGGATCACCACAGATAACACTGCTACTCCTACTGCTCTCTCTTCGTCCGCCCACGTGTTCTCGCACACCCCGAGAGCTTCTGGTCAGCGGGGTGGTGGCACCGGGATCCTCATCTCTCCCAAGTGGTCATTCTCTCTTTCTCCCCTTAACCATCTGTCTATCACCTCCTTTGAATTCCATGCTGTCACAGTTACCAGCCCTTTCAAGCTTAAAATCCTTATCATTTATCGCCCTCCAGGTTCCCTCGGAGAGTTCATCAATGAGCTTGATGCCTTGATAAGCTCCTTTCCTGAGGACGGCTCACCTCTCACAGTTCTGGGCGACTTTAACCTCCCTAAGTCTACCTTTGACTCATTCCTCTCTGCCTCCTTCTTTCCACTCCTCTCCTCTTTTGACCTCACCCTCTCACCTCCCCCCCTACTCACAAGGCAGGAAATACGCTCGACCTCATCTTTACTAGATGCTGTTCTTCCACTAACCTCATTGCAACTCCCCTCCAAGTCTCCGACCACTACCTTGTATCCTTTTCCCTCTCGCTCTCATCCAACACTTCCCACACTGCCCCTACTCGGATGGTATCGCGCCGTCCCAACCTTCGCTCTCTCTCCCCCGCTACTCTCTCCTCTTCCATCCTATCATCTCTTCCCTCTGCTCAAACCTTCTCCAACCTATCTCCTGATTCTGCCTCCTCAACCCTCCTCTCCTCCCTTTCTGCATCCTTTGACTCTCTATGTCCCCCATCCTCCAGGCCGGCTCGGTCCTCCCCTCCCGCTCCGTGGCTCGACGACTCATTGCGAGCTCACAGAACAGGGCTCCGGGCAGCCGAGCGGAAATGGAGGTAAACTCGCCTCCCTGCGGACCTGACATCCTTTCACTCCCTCCTCTCTACATTTTCCTCTTCTCTCTCTGCTGCTAAAGCCACTTTCTACAACTCTAAATTCCAAGCATCTGCCTCTAACCCTAGGAAGCTCTTTGCAACCTTCTCCTCCCTCCTGAATCCTCCTCCCCCTCCCCCTCCTCCCTCTCTGCAGATGACTTCGTCAACCATTTTGAAAAGAAGGTCGACGACATCCGATCCTCGTTTGCTAAGTCAAACGACACCGCTGGTTCTGCTCACACTGCCCTACCCTGTGCTCTGACCTCTTTCTCCCCTCTCTCTCCAGATGAAATCTTGCGTCTTGTGACGGCCGGCCGCCCAACAACCTGCCCGCTTGACCCTATCCCCTCCTCTCTTCTCCAGACCATTTCCGGAGACCTTCTCCCTTACCTCACCTCGCTCATCAACTCATCCCTGACCGCTGGCTACGTCCCTTCCGTCTTCAAGAGAGCGAGAGTTGCACCCCTTCTGAAAAAACCTACACTCGATCCCTCCGATGTCAACAACTACAGACCAGTATCCCTTCTTTCTTTTCTCTCCAAAACTCTTGAACGTGCCGTCCTTGGCCAGCTCTCCCGCTATCTCTCTCAGAATGACCTTCTTGATCCAAATCAGTCAGGTTTCAAGACTAGTCATTCAACTGAGACTGCTCTTCTCTGTATCACGGAGGCGCTCCGCACTGCTAAAGCTAACTCTCTCTCCTCTGCTCTCATCCTTCTAGACCTATCGGCTGCCTTCGATACTGTGAACCATCAGATCCTCCTCTCCACCCTCTCCGAGTTGGACATCTCCGGCGCGGCCCACGCTTGATTGCGTCCTACCTGACAGGTCGCTCCTACCAGGTGGCGTGGCGAGAATCTGTCTCCACACCACGTGCTCTCACCACTGGTGTCCCCCAGGGCTCTGTTCTAGGCCCTCTCCTATTCTCGCTATACACCAAGTCACTTGGCTCTGTCATAACCTCACATGGTCTCTCCTATCATTGCTATGCAGACGACACACAATTAATCTTCTCCTTTCCCCTTCTGATGACCAGGTGGCGAATCGCATCTCTGCATGTCTGGCAGACATATCAGTGTGGATGACGGATCACCACCTCAAGCTGAACCTCGGCAAGACGGAGCTGCTCTTCCTCCCGGGAAGGACTGCCCGTTCCATGATCTCGCCATCACGGTTGACAACTCCATTGTGTCCTCCTCCCAGAGCGCTAAGAACCTTGGCGTGATCCTGGACAACACCCTGTCGTTCTCAACTAACATCAAGGCGGTGGCCCGTTCCTGTAGGTTCATGCTCTACAACATCCGCAGAGTACGACCCTGCCTCACACAGGAAGCGGCGCAGGTCCTAATCCAGGCACTTGTCATCTCCCGTCTGGATTACTGCAACTCGCTGTTGGCTGGGCTCCCTGCCTGTGCCATTAAACCCCTACAACTCATCCAGAACGCCGCAGCCCGTCTGGTGTTCAACCTTCCCAAGTTCTCTCACGTCACCCCGCTCCTCCGCTCTCTCCACTGGCTTCCAGTTGAAGCTCGCATCCGCTACAAGACCATGGTGCTTGCCTACGGAGCTGTGAGGGGAACGGCACCTCAGTACCTCCAGGCTCTGATCAGGCCCTACACCCAAACAAGGGCACTGCGTTCATCCACCTCTGGCCTGCTCGCCTCCCTACCACTGAGGAAGTACAGTTCCCGCTCAGCCCAGTCAAAACTGTTCGCTGCTCTGGCCCCCCAATGGTGGAACAAACTCACTCACGACGCCAGGACAGCGGAGTCAATCACCACCTTCCGGAGACACCTGAAACCCCACCTCTTTAAGGAATACCTAGGATAGGATAAAGTAATCCCTCTCACCCCCTTAAAAGATTTAGATGCACTACTGTTCCACTGGATGTCATAAGGTGAATGCACCAATTTGTAAGTCGCTCTGGATAAGAGCGTCTGCTAAATGACTTAAATGTAATGTAAATGCTTGGATTACTTTCTCTGTAAAGCATAATTTCAAAATCTGAGATTGGTTGATTAACAAAAGGCTAAGCTGTGTTTTGCAATATTGCACTTGTGATTTCATGAATATGAATATTTTTTGTAATATTATTTGACTGGGGCGCTATGCTATTCAGCGGTTGCTGATGACAATTATCCCGCTTAAGGGATGGGTAGCGTCGAGAAGTTAATAGCGTTGAGATCCGGTGACTGTGCTGGACACTCCATTATAGACAGAATACCAGCTGACCTCTTCTTCCCTAAATAATTATTGCATAGTTTGGAGCTGTGCTTTGGGTCATTGTCATGTTGTAGGAGGAAATAGGCTCCAATTAAGCCTCGTCCACAGGGCTTATTTTATTTTATTTAACTAGGTAGGCCAGTTGAGAACAAGTTCTCATTTACAACTGCGACCTGGCTAGCATTAACACTGCAGTGATAAATGTGCAGATGATGATGTGCAAGTAGAGATACCGGGGTGCAAAAGAGCAAGAGGATAAATAACAATATGGGGATGAGGTAGTTGGGTGTGATATTTACAGATTGGCTGTGTAAAGGTGCAGTGATCAGTAAGCTGCTCTGACAGCTGATGCTTAAAGTTAGAGAGGGAGATATAAGACCCCAGCTTCAGGGATTTTGCAATTCATTCCAGTCATTGGCAGCAGAGAACTGGAAGGAAAAGCAGCCAAAGGAAGTGTTGGCTTTGGGGATGACCAGTGAGATATACCTGCTGGAGCGCGTGCTACGGGTGGGTGTTGCTATGGTGACCAGTGAACTGAGATAAGGTGGGGCTTTACCTAGCAAAGACTTATAGATGACCTGGAGCCAGTGGGTTTGGCGACGAATATGAAGTGAGGGCCAGCCAACGAGATAGACTACATCCAGTTTGCTGAGTAGAGTGTTGGAGGCTACTTTGTAAATGACATCGCTGAAGTCAAAGATTGGTAGAACAGTCCGTTTTACGAGGGTATGTTTGGCAGCATGAGTGAAGGAGGCTTTGTTGCGAAATAGGAAGCTGATTCTAGATTTAATTTTGGATAGGAGATGCTTGATGCGAGTCTGGAAGGAGAGTTTACAGTCTAACCAGACACCCAGGTATTTGTAGTTGTCCACATATACTAAGTCAGAACTGTCCAGAGTAGTGATGCTAGTCGGGTGGGCAGGTGCAGGCAACAATTGGTTGAAGAGCATGCATTTAGTTTTATTAGCATTTAAAAGCTAATAAAAAGAAGGGCCAGAGTTATACAGAATGGTGTCGTCTGCGTAGAGGTGGATCAGAGAATCACCAAGGCTATTGAGTCTGCCGATAAGAATGAGATGATTGACAGAGTCGAAAGCCTTGGCCAGGTCGATGAAGACGGCTGCACAGTACTGTCTCTTATCGATGGCGGTTAGGATATCGTTTAGGACCTTGAGCGTGGCTGAGGTGCACCCATGACCAGCTCGGAAACCAGATTGCATAGTGGAGAAGGTACGGTGGGATTCAAAATGGTCAGTGATCTGTTTGTTAACTTGGCTGTCGAAGATTTTAGAAAGGCAGGGCAGGATAGATATAGGTCTATAACAGTTTGGGTCTAGAGTGTCTTCCCCTTTGAAGAGGGGGATGACCACGGCAACTTTCCAATCTTTGGGGATCTCAGACGATACGAAAGAGAGGTTGAACAGCCTAGTAATAGGGGTTGCAACAATTTTGGCTGATAATTTTAGAAAGAGAGGGTCCAGATTGTCTAGCCCAGCTTTCAGAACATCAGCTGTCTGGATTTGGGTGAAGGAGAAGCAGGGGGGGGGGGCTTGGGCAAGTTGCTGCAGGGGTAGGGGTAGCCAGGTGGAAAGCAGGGAGGAGGCTTCTAATGTTAACATGCATGAGACCAAGGCTTTTACAGTTATAGAAGTCAACAAATGACAGCCCCTGGAGAATGGGAGTGGTGCTGGGGGCTGCAGGGCCTGGGTTAACCTCTACATCACCAGAGGAACAAGGGTACGGCTAAAGGCTATAAGAACTGGTCATCTAGTGCGTTCGGAACAGAGAGTAAAAGGAGCAGATTTCTGGGCGCGGAAAAATAGATTCAAGGCATAATGTACAGACAAGGTATGGTAGGATGTGAGTACAGTGGAGGTAAACCTAGGCATTGAGTGACGATGAGAGCGGTTTTGTCTCAAGAGTCACCAGTTAACCCAGGTGAGGTCATTGAATGTTTGGGGAGTGGAACAAAAGGGCTATCTAAGGCATATTGGGCAGGGCTAGGGGCTCTACTGTGAAATATGATAATAGTCACTAACCAAAACAGCAATAGACAAGGCATATTGACATTAGGGAGAGTCATGTGTAGCCGAGTGATCATAGGTTCCAATAAGTAGCACTAGATGAGTCAGGGAGCCAATTCTGTAGTCGCTGCTACACTAGGCGAGCTGGTGACACAGCGATTCAGACAGCTAGCGGGCCAAGGGCTAGCTGATGGGCATCCATTGACGTTGCAGAGGAAGAGCCTGTTGAAACCACCTCGGACAGTTACGTCGGCAGACCAGTCGTGATGGATCGGCGGGGCTCCGTGTCGGCAGTAAAGGGTCCAGGCCAATTGGCAAAAGAGGTATTGTAGTCCAATAATTGACTGGTGGATGTTTTTGGCTAGCTGGGAGATGGGCCTAGCTTGAGGCTAGCTCCAGGCTAACTAGTGCTTGCTTCGGAACAGAGACGTTAGCCAGGAGTAGCCACTCGGATAGCAGCTAGCTAGCTGCGATGATCCGGTGTAAAGGTTCAGTGCTTGCAGTAGGAATCCGGAGATGTGATATAGAAAAAGCAGTCCGATATGCTCTGGGTTGATAACGCGCTGTGCAAACTGGCAGGAATTGACCGGGTTGAGGGTGGCTAATGTCCGAGTTAACGGTGAGGACGGCTAGCAGTGGCTAACTGACTATTAGCTAGTAGCTAGTTAACTAGCTAGTAGCTAGTTAACTAGCTAGCTCCTGAAGGGGGTTCTGGTTCTAAAGTATAAAAATAGCAGATCCGTACCACATTGGGTGAGGCGGGTTGCAGGAGTGTATATTCAGTCCATAGATAGAAAGTGAGATTGAAATATATCGGAAGAAAACGATATATACATGGGAAAAGACAAAAACACACGTCCGACTGCTAGGCCATCTTCTTCAATATCCCTTTTACCCTGTACAAATCTCCCACTTTACCACCAACAATGCACCCCAGACCATCACATTGCCTCCACCATGCTTGACAGATGGGGTCAAGCACTCCTCCAGCATCTTTTCATTTTTTCTGTGTCTCACAAATGTTCCTCTTTGTGATCTGAACACCTCAAACTTAGATTTATCCATAACACTTTTTTCCAATCTTCCTTTGTCCAGTGTCTGTGTTCTTTTGCCCATCTTAATATTTTATTTTTATTGGCCAGTCTGAGATATGGCTTTTTCTTTGCAACTCTGCCTAGAAGGCCAGCATCCCGGAGTTGACGTTGAGACTGGTGTTTTGCAGGTACTATTTAATAAAGCTGCCAGTTGAGGATCTGTGAGGGGTCTGTTTCTCAAACTAGACACTCTAATGTAATTGTCCTCTTGCTCAGTTGGCACCGTGGCCTCCCACACCTCTTTCTATTCTGGTTAGGGCCAGTTTGTGCTGTTCTGTGAATGGAGTAGTACACAGCGTTGTATGAGATCTTCAGTTTCTTGCCAATTTCTCGCATGGAATAGCCTTAATTTCTCAGAAAAATAATAGACTGACGAGTTTCAGAAGAAAGTGCTTTGTTTCTGGCTGTTTTGAGCCTGTAATTGAACCCACAAATGCTGATGCTCCAGATACTCAACTAGTCTAAAGAAGGCCAGTTTTATTGCTTCTTAACTCAGCAGAAAAGTTTTCAGCTGTGCTAACATAATTGCAAAAGGGTTTTCTAAAGATCAATTAGCCTTTTAAAATGATAAACTTGGATTAGCTAACACAATGTGCCATTGGAACACAGAAGTGATGGTTGCTGATAATGGGCCTCTGTATGCCTATTTATTTATTTTATTTTAAAAATCTGCCGTTTCCAGCTACAATAGTCATTTACAGCATTAACAATGTCTACACTGTATTTCTGATCAATTTTATGTTTTTTTAATGGACAAAAAAAACCCGGACATTTCTAAGTGACCCCAAACTTTTGAACCGAAGTGTACTTTAACCTATGGAAGATGAAATTGAAATGGCAGAACTAAAAGTTAAATGAGGACAGGCTACAGTAATTTCAACCCTTACATGGTGACCAGACCAGGCACGCGCATGCACCATGTTACATGCTGACCCCACCACTTGCGCTACGTGCGAATTTACACATACATGTTGAGTTGAGTTTGAGTTTATTTTATTTTTTACAGGGACAGTGCACATTAATCAACGTGTCAAGTGCCTGTTTTAGCCAGCCGGCTCATTTTCAACCGCAGTCCCTGGGCAGGTTATTCAAAACAATTACAATATAAACAATCATTGAGTAGTGTGCACACACAGAGCAACATAGGACAAGCAAGTCATAGCATACAGACAGAGCAACATAGGACAAGCAAGACGTAGCATACAGACAGAGCAACATAGAACAAAAAGCAGCAAGACAAAATTTGTAAAAGCAACAAAGTGTATCCACACCTCACAAGCTACAGACAACAGACAACATGGAAAGAAAGTGGCAATACACAGCTAGGGATTATGATTACAAATCTGATTGACCTTTCTTTAGCCATGTATTCATACATTTTGTGAAAGTATGATAGGTGGTGCAGTTATGTGTGTCTGATGGCAGTGTATTCCAGACATGGGAAGCTCTCATTTACTAAAGGTGCTTTTCCTTAAGGGAACTATACAGTCACCTCTCATGGCAGACCTTGTGGATCTGCTGCCATATGTTTGGGTTGTCTGTTTAACAAAAATACTGAGTGGCGGGGGAGCCAGGCCATTTAGGATCTTGAATACAAGACATGCGTCGGTGTATTGCACAAGACTTTCCCAAACTCGGGAGCTCATGTTTTCTGAGGATGTAACAGTGATGATGACTATTGGGCTTCCTATCAAGCACTTTGAGAGCCTGTTTGTAGACAGACTGAATATGTTTTAATGTTGTACAGCAAGCTTGGGCCCAACTAGTCAAGTACTATGTTAATTGGGGGAGCATCATAGATTTGAAGTACAGTTTTGCTACCTCTGTAGTCAAAGAATTTCGTATAAAACGGAAATTAGCTGAATGACCGTTTCCACAAGCTTTTTAAAAGAGAGGTTGGAATCAAGTATTGTTTACAGACAGATTATTTCACTCATAATTCACTGTATCACAATTCCAGTGGGTCAGAAGTTTACATACACTAAGTTGACTATGCCTTTAAACAGCTTGGAAAATTCCAGAAAATTATGTCATGGCTTTAGAAGCTTCTGATAAGCTAATTGACATCAATTAGTTGATATAATAATTGATATTTTGAAGCAACATCTCAAGACATCAGTTAAAGCATACTTCGAAAGTTATGGCAAAATGGCTTAAGGACAACAAAGTCAAGGTATTAGAGTGGCCATCACAAAGCCCTGATCTCAATCCTATAGAAAATTGTGGGCAGACTTGAAAACGCGTGTGCAGCAAGGAGGCCTACAAACCTGACTCCGTTACACCAGCTCTGTCAAGAGGAATGGGCCAAAATTCACCCAACTTATTGTGGGAAGCTTGTGTAAGGCTACCCAAAACGTTTGACCCAAGTTAAACAATTTAAAGGCTATGCTACCAAATACTAATTGATTGTATGTAAACTTCTGACCCACTGGGAATGTGATGAAAGAAATAAAAGCTGAAATAAATCATTCTCTCTACTATTATTCTGACATTTCACATTCTTAAAATAAAGTGGTGATCCTAACTGACCTAAGACAGGGAATTGTTACTCTGATTAAATGTCAGGAATTGTGAAAAACTGAGTTTAAATGTATTTGGCTAAGGTGTATGTAAACTTCAACTGTATGTGTTTTTAATACAATGCATACAAAGCAGAAAAACGACCGTTTCCAATACTGCCCTACGAAGCAAAAAGGCAGTAACTGCTCATTTGGTCGAAAATGAGTTAATGTATTTTTTCTACATTAAATACATGGTTAATCATGTGAACAAATATCCTGCCTCTATTGTATTGTGTTATGTAGAACATTTGGGTTATGTTAGCAGTAATTGCATAAAGTTACTGTAAAACCAAGGTAAATATAAGCCATTTTTTTTCAATTCCACGCTATGAGCATTTACTGCCTTTTTACTTGGTAGGGCAGAATAATCTGCAGGACAACAAAAATATTTTCATCCCAAATTTGTCTGTCTGACCGCCCACCTCCAACCGCAACATGAAAAATGCTGACCACACTGCAGTGATCTCTGTCGGGACCCGCAGCCCTCTACCTGGGGTTGTTCGGCATGCAAAATTACTTTCAGATCAATGACTGTCAACCCCAGTTACATGCAGTTCGACACTCAAAGAGAGGACAAATCAGTTGTCAGAAAATAAGAGGAATTTTCAAAAGGAAAAACAAAATACAATATGGGCTCGTAACATTGAAATCGCTTTTCTGACCAATGCATGCTACATTTGGATCGTTTTGGTGTCCGCAGACTGATGTACTTGTATCTTAAACATTTGAATCAAGGACCAAAGTGCTTTTTTTTAACATCCCTAATAAATGGCTCCTAGCTTCCATTGCATAGGCTACTTTCTGTCCCTAAGCCTAACCCTGAAACTAAATAATATCAAAACAAAATAGAAATGTTTTTTATAAAACATAACTGAATAAAAACCAGTAAAGTGGATCTAAAAAACCATTTGGGACAGCGTCACAGAGAGGTGAATGGTAGATGTAAAATTAATTGGTGAAATTCTTACAGGTTGACATAAAACCTTCTGTCAGGCTGTTTATATCCACAAGGCCTCAGATTTACTAGCCTGGCTGATGTGACTCACCTGTTACACAGTGAGGGAGAGTTGTGACACAGTGGTCTGGACAGGAATTTGTTTGTTGGTGCAATATTCGCGCAAAAATTATCTTGAGCTTTGATTGGTTCTCTCAAATGTGAATTTTTCCTGGGGCGATTTGAAAATCCAACAGTCATTTTGAAAGGGGGCAGTGCTTTGGGGCTGTCCATGTGGGTGTTTAAGTGAGAAAGACACAGAGGAGAACCAATCAGTAAAAAAAGAACGGCATCGTACCGACAAAATCAAAACAGCCTTTCCAGACTCTGAAGTCCGGAGGACTTCGAGTTTGGTGTCAGCCAGACTACAGGTTTGACACCAGTGATGAGGAACCTTTGAAAGCTCCTTCAAATCCCGACAACCTGCCTACTCGACCCAATCCCCCTTCTCCTTCTCTCTGGAGACCTTCTCCCATTCTTCACTTCCCTCATCAACTCATCCCTGACAACTGGCTGCGCTCGCCTCCTCAAGGAACCAACACTCTACCCCTCTGACGTAAAAAAACAACGGACTAGAAACTATTTGTTTTTCTTTTCTTTCCAAAACACTTGAGTATAATTTTCTTGACTCTAACCTTCAAGGCGGCTCACTAAACTGAGACCGCTCTCCACTATGTCACAGAGGCTCTCCGCTCTGCCAAAGCTGACTCTGTCCTCTGTTCTCATCCTCCTAGATCTATCCTCTGCCTTCGACACCGTGAACCATCAGATCCTCCTCTCCGCCCTCTCAGGGTTGGGCGGATCAGGCTCTGTACACTCTTGGATTGCATCCTACCAGGCAGGCCGCGCCTACCAGGTGACGTGGAGAGAATCTGTGTCTGCACCCTGTGCGCTCACTACTGGTGTACCTTGGCATGACCCCGGACAACACCCTGTCATTCTCTGCAAACATCAAAGCAGTGACTCGCTCCTGTAGGTTCATATGCTCTACAACATCTTGGCCATCCCACCCTTACGGGAGGGACGCTTCTGCTCAGCCCAGTCAAAGCTCTTCTCTGTCCTGGCACACCAACGGTGGAACAAGCTTCGCTCTAAAGTCAGGACAGTGGAGTCCATCTTTCGAAAACGGCTGAAACCCTACCTCATTGAAGAGTATGTTAAATAACCCTCACAGCGCCCCCTGGTTTAAAAGTAGTACATAGAAGCAATAGGGTGCCGTTTGGGACGCAGACACTGTAAAATTGCATTACACTGCACAGTTCCAGAAATAACATTCCTTAGCATGCAACATTACCCTTCCAATTCATTAAGGCCTGAGCTGTGATAACAAACAAAGAGCTATAGACGCCAACACAGGGGTTCCACCTCACCGGGGTTCCACCTCACTGGGCCTCAAAGAACTCCAGTTACACATACGCCACACAGACAGAGGAGGACAGATAGCCTTGGACAATGGGCTATTTGAAGAGGAGGTGGAGGAAGATCGAGGTTGTGGAGGAGGGGAGGGGGAGAGGTGGAGGAGGATGAGGTGGAAGAAGAGACGGAGGAAGAGGTAGAGGAGAGGGAGGGGGAATGGAGGGAGAAGGCGTAAACAAGGTGAAAAGGAGGTTAGAGGACGGGTGTCTACCGGGACTTGTTGGTGAGAAGTTCAGCGTCATAGTACCACTCCACAGTGGGCTCTGGGACAGCGGTGAACTGACAGTGGAAGACAGCCTCCTCATTCTTCAGGACAACCTGGTCCATGGGAGTCACTACTGGCTGGGGGAAACTCTTATCTGAGAGAAAGAGACAGAGAGATAGACACATCACTACATCTGTGGGCATCAGTCCATAAAAACACAACACATGCATCACAGACACATGCAAAACACCCACACTCACACACACACACACTCACATACACACATTTCATACCAGGTTTTACTCAACGTTGCTAACAGCAGTGTGAGGTAGGCAGGGGGCCTTCAGGAGGTTCAGGATGTCAACACCTCTTGGTCCCAGGGAAACGTAATGAGGGCAGTAAGCACATTCCATAACTAGGCTCACGGCAAAACCATGACAGGGCACCCCCCCTACATCCCAAGAACCACACAGGCCATTCTCCCCTATCTTCTCTACCCTATACCAATAGGTCCTTTGATAAATTAAATGAATCTTGTAATTGTTAGAAAGATTCCAGAATGTCTTCTTTGATTAGTTGATGGTCACACTGTAATTAAAGGCAGGCCCAGATTCTAAACTCTGTTTTTTACCATCAGGCCCTAATGGTCTTACATCAGTTAGCACAACATTCGTTTAGGGACTGCGGATCGTGTTGCAAGACAACAGGGCCTAACAGGGCATCCTCTCTCCCCTCCTCCACCACCAGAACCTGTCTGCCAGCCAAACACACCCACTCTCCAGGCCCTGTTTCGGGCTGCAGCTGGCTTGGCGTGCCCAGTGAGGTGTCAGAGTCACAGGGTTTACCTCTAAACACCTAGCCACAGCTTAGGTCAGAAAGTGCAGACTGCAGCGCTTTAAATATGATTTTGGACATTCGTGTCTAATGCCCCTAATCCAGGTCTAATGGATAAGGCTCGTCAGATTTCACAGCAATAAAGAGATGTGGGTGCCAGAAACCCCATTAGGGGGTTCAAAACAGAGAAAAGCTGAACGCTAACTGGGCAGAACAGCACACACCTGGGGCAGACCTTGATTCAAATACTATTTGAAATGTTTGCTTAAGCCTGCCTTAAGAGTGCCAGGTGGACGGGGTTTGGGCATTTGGGAATTTTGTTATTGGTTACACAACAAGCAAGCTCAGTCCAGTGTTGGACGTGATTTCAAACATTATTTGAACCCTAGGTTTGAACTTGTGCCAACCACAATGTGAGCAGGTCATACTGTACTTAGGGACCTGTCCAAAGCTGTCTGTCAACTATTCACACATACTGAAGGACTATGGGAGTGCACTGTACAGCGGGTGGAAACTCAACAATTATCTTTTTTATTGATTTATTTCTTCTCTCCATCCAAGTGCTAATCTGATGTGCGTGCGGTGTGGTGTGTCTATGCGTGCATGCGTGTGTGTAAGCAGAGCAGGTGGCTAATCGGAGTAGAGATCAGGTTCCTCCCATAGATGTGCTCCTGACTGAGTACTGTATTTTGTGCGGTGATGTACTCCAGGGCACATTTCCACACACACATACTGTGTAATGAGCAAAAATGTATACAGAAACCAGGACAAAAATACAGGGACTCGCACTGTGAAATTGTGCTTTTTGAAATAGAACAGAATCACCAAAAATTGAACATACCAGTTAAATGGAATTTCGGGGAATAAACTGAGGAAGCTAATGTTTACATACACAGTACCTTTACAATAAGTGGATTTGTGTGATTTATAGTGCGTGTGAGAGAGTGGCTGTGGCTACTTACATAACTTACATAACGGTAGGCCCTGTAGCAATCACATTACAAGCTCTTTCTTCACACTAACGGTCCACAGCTACACATTCACTGCAGAACAAATCTCATAGTGCCGCCAGGCCTCTAACAGGCCTATCAGGTGACGAAACACACCATGACAGGTGTGAAAATATTTAAGAAAAGTGGAAAATATGCTAACACGCCATAACCTTTCTTTTGTTTTATTAACGTCACACTGTTGCCTGGCTCAACAGAGCAGCAGGCACACTGTGTGTGTGTGTGTGTGTGTGTGTGTGTGTGTGTGTGTGTGTGTGTGTGTGTGTGTGTGTGTGTGTGTGTGTGTGTGTGTGTGTGTGTGTGTGTGTGTGTGTGTGTGTGTGTGTGATTCTTTTGAAGACCATGCTGCAAAAAGGTAGGAACGAGAAAATGCAACTCAGTAATGGGGCCAAATTGCCAGGGGGCCCCAAGTGTGAGCGATGTCAACAAAGAGAACAGGATTATGAAGCAGCATTTACTGAGAAGCAGAGCCCACACACACATATACTAAAACACACACACAGGATAAACGTGTACAGACAAAAAAGATGCATGCATGCACGCACACACGCACACACACACACAACTCCCCCACCCACACATACCTATGATGTTGAGGGTGAAATTGGCGTTGCTGCACACATGGCCGGCTGCATTCTTGGCACAGCAGTAATACAGGCCGTTGTCGTCGGGGCTGGCGCTCTTGAAGGTGAGGGTGCGCTCTTTGTTGTTGATTTGATGGGTCTTCTCTGTCAACCTCATCCCATCCCGAAACCACTGGCACGTAGGCCTGAGGGGGAAGGAGAAGAGAGGAGGCAGTTCAGTGGAAAGTAAAAATCCGTATTTGATATTACAATACACATACTGTAATATGCAGTTGAAGTCGGAAGTTTACATACACCTTAGCCAAGTACATTTAAACTCAGTTTTTCACATTTCCTGAAATGTAATCCTAATAGAAATCCCCTGTCTTAGGTCAGATAGGATCACCACTTTATTTTAAGAATGTGAAATGTCAGAATAATAGTAGAGAGAATGATTATTTCAGCTTTTATTTATTTCATCACATTCCCAGTGGGTTTAGATACACTCAATTAGTATTTGGTAGCATTGCCTTTAAATTGTTTAACTTGGGTCAAACGTTTCGGAGTAGCCTTCCACAAGCTTCCCACAATAAGTTGGGTGAATTTTGGCCCATTCCTCCTGACAGAGCTGGTGTAACTGAGTCAGGTTTGTAGGCCTCCTTGCTCCCACACGCCTTTTCAGTTCTGCCCACAAATTTTCTGTAGGATTGAGGTCAGGGCTTTGTGATGGCCACTCTTTGTTGTCTTTGAGCCATTTGCCACAACTTTGGAAGTATGCTTGGGGTTATTACCATTTGGAAGACCCATTTGCGACCAAGCGTTAACTTAAAACTGATGCCTTGATATGTGTTTCAATATATCTACCATAATTTCCGCACTATAAGCCGCTACTTTATTCCCACGCTTTGAACCTCGCGGTTTATACAATGATGCGGCTAATTTATGGATTTTTCCCGCTTTCACAAGATTCATGCCGCCATAAAACTGAGCACCGTCACATAATGTGACGTAAATCGAGCGCGCTCAAACTTCCCATCATTCTGATTATGGTAGTAATTTTGTCACCCTCATCATGGCAAAGACACGGAGAAATGCATATGATGCAGCTTTCAAGTTGAAGGCGATCGATCTGGCTGTTGGAAAAGGAAATAGAGCTGCTGCACGGGAGCTTGGCCTTAATGAGTCGATGATAAGACGTTGGAAAGCAGCGTGAGGACAACAAAGGCTTTCAGAGGGAAGAAAAGCAGATGGCCCAAAGTATTTGCAGCCACTCGACATCATTGTAAATCGTGCATTTAAGGTGGCGCTCCTTGTTCAGTGGGAGGCTTGGATGACAAGTGGGGAGAAATCCTTCACTAAAACGGGCCGCATGCGAAGAGCAACTTATGGTCAAGTCTGCCAGTGGGTCCTGACAGCGTGGAGCATTGTCAAAAAATCCACTATCATCAACGGGTTTCAAAAAGCTGGACTGCTGCGTGTTGAAGGGGCAGCATGAGCTCAGCGGGGTATTTGCCTCCGGATGAAAGTGACGAGAGCGACAATGAAAACGATCCAACATCGGATGAAGCAATTGTGAGGCTATTCAACTCCGACACCGAAGGAGATGGCTTCAGTGGTTTCAGTGCACAGGAAGAGGAAGATAGTGACCAATGACTTTCCTGGTAGGCCACTGTTTAATTTTTGTTACAAGCCGTGTTTCGTTTAAAGGCTGTGTAAAGTTCATTTGTTTCAATGTACCGGTAGGCACCTGCGGCTTATAGACATGTGCAGCTTATTTATGTACAAAATACATATTTTTTAATAATTCAGTGGGTGCGGTTTATATTCAGGTGCGCTTAATAGTCCAGCAATTACGGTACATAATTTTCCATCCTCATGATGCCATCTATTTTGTGAAGTGCACCAGATCCTCCTGCAGCAAAGCACCCCCACAACATGATGCTGCCACCCCCGTGCTTCATGGTTGGTGGAGGGCTGCAGAGATGGATGTCCTTCTGGAAGGTTCTCCCATCTCTACAGAGGTACTTTAGAGATCTGTCAGAGTGACCATCATGTTCTTGGTCACCTCCTGGACTAAGGCCCTTCTCCCCCGATTGCTCAGTTTGGTCGGGAAGCCAGCTCTAGGAAGAGTCGTGGTAGTTCAAAACTTCTTCCATTTAAGAATGATGGAGGCCACTGTGTTCTTGGGGACCTACAATGCTGCAGAAATATTTTGGTACCCTTCCCCAGATCTGTGCCTCAATATAATCCTGTCTCTGAGCTCTACGGACAATTCCTTAGACCTCATGGCTTGGTTTTTGCTCTGACATGCACTGTCAACTTTGGGACCTTATATAGACAGGTGTGTGCCTTTCCAAATCATGTCCAATCAATTTAATTTACCACAGCTGGACTCCAATCAAGTTGTAGAAACATCTCAAGGATGATCAATGGAAACAGGATGCACCAGAGCTCAATTTCAAGTCTCATAACAAAAGGTCAAAATGTAAATAAAGTATCTGTTTTCTATTTTTTATAAATTTGCTAATATTTCTAAGAACCTGTTTTCGCTTTGTCATTATAGGTTATTGTTTGTAGATTGCAGAGGAACATTTTTTATTTAATGCATTTTAGAATTAAGGCTGTAACGTAACAAAATGTGGAAAAAGTCAAGGGGTCTGAATACTTTCCGAAGCACTGTACATGCACCCCTTGAATTCTGAATTCAAGGTAAAGGAAGAGAGGTGGAGGGGCTCACCGTGGGTGTCCGTCAATGTGGCACCGCAATGTCACTGGTGCAGAGCTCTCGATCTCCGCCTCCGTGGTTGGCTCCTTCAGGGTCACACCCCCACTTTCCAACCCTGTTAAAGGGGGAGGGGGAGGGAGAGAGAGAGAATGACAGAGAGAGAGAGAGCGCGCATGACAGAGTTTGAGAGAGAGACAGAGAGAGAGAGAGAGAGAGAGAATTCAGTTCAGAAACAGTTTGTGTTTTGCAGCGAGGAGAGAGCAGAAAAGAGGGAGAAAGATCAGAGAGAGAAGAGGGAGAGAGGATGAGAGGGACAGGATGAAAATTTAGATAAGTGGTATTCTTAGTCACTTCTCATGAAACACACTGTAACACAGTATCCAGGCTAACTGTGATGTTAATGGTAGCAGCCACACTGAGAAAAGTTCCCTTGCAGTTTTGACCCAATTCCAATGTATAAGGAAAATTCAACAAAAATAGCACATATCTGTCATTATATCAGATTAATCCACCCTACTGGTATGTATCTATGATGTATGATAAAATGAGACTGGCAGATTCTAGTGAAGCATGGCTAAGCTTCCCTAACAGCTCTTTTTTTATTTAACCTTCATCTAACCAGGGGAGTCAGAAGAGATTGACAGCATGAAGCAGTGAGGATCTCCCTCACGGATCCATTCCCACTGAAGTGTAACCAATTGATTTTCGTAATGATAGCGCTTATTAGTCTTTGATTCTCCCCTGCTGTGGTGTGTGACAGCCTGCTTCCCAATGGGAACAGGGTTTCTGGTCAAAAGTAGTGCACTATATAGGGAATATAGGATTCCATTTGGGATGCAACCTCTATATTGGCACTAACTGAGCGTGTAGACTACGCTCATTCATATAATGGTATATACAGTAATACGTGCCTTCATATTTGTCATGCTTAAATGTATGCATTTGACGTAATGAGGGCACATCCATTTAGCCAGTGTGTGTGTGTGTGTGTGTGTGTGTGTGTGTGTGTGTGTGTGTGTGTGTGTGTGTGTGTGTGTTAGTAGCAAGGCTCAAGTCACGCCCACCTGAGAATACAGCACAGTTCAGCTTTCATTTGGCTGTGTTGGCAAAATGGATAAGATTTGTCAACTATTTGTAAATTCACAGACTGCTTTCAAAATAGAAAGGGACAATATTCATACCACTACTTGAGCAAAACACATTTTATCTTGGACTTTACTATCGAGAGAAGTGTGAAACGATGTCTCAAAAGGATGGAGGTATCGCCAGAAATCGTAGACAGGGAACTAAAAAGGTTTTGACCCATGTCTTTATCAAAGTTAATTAAACGCACTGACAAGGCAACGAGATGTAAAGAAAGAAGAGAAAATGATATACCTACAGTAAGCGTTCCCCTTCGTTGGATAGAAAATGTTTGATCATGATTAGATGTTTTGTAAACCTGGGATCATCAACTAGATTCAGCCGCGGGCCGATTCTTTCTAGAGTGGATCGCCGGGGGGGGGGGGGGGGGGGGGGGGCAGGAACATAATTACAAATCACTTGTAGACCGCAATTTGACCCCAAGAATCACAAACAGATATAAGATTTGATCAAAACATAATCATTTCAAACCGTGCTTACAGTTGAAGTCGGAGGTTTACATACACCTTAGCCAAATACATTTCAACTCAGTTTTTCACAATTCCCGACATTTAATCCTGATGTCTTGAGATGTTGCTTCAATATATCCACATCATTTCCCCGCATGATGCCATCTATGTTGTGAAGTGCACCCTCCTGCAGCAAAGCACCCCCACAACATGATGCTGCCACCCCCGTGCTTCATGGTTGGGATGGTGTTCTTTGGCTTGCAAGCCTCCCCATTTTTCCTCCAAACATAACTATGGTCATTATGGCCAAACAGTTATATTTTTGTTTCATCAGACCAGAGTACAATCTTTGTCCCCATGTGCAGCTGCAAACTGTAGTCTGTTTTTTTTATGCCTGTTTTGCTGATTGGCCTTTCAGGTTATGTCGATATAGGACTTGTTTAACTGTGGATATAGATACTTTTGTACCTGTTTCCTCCAGCATCTTCACAAGGTCCTTTGCTGTTGTTCTGGGATTGATTTGCACTTTTCACACCAAAGTACGTTCATCTCTAGGAGACAGAACACGTCTCCTTCCTGAGCGGTATGATTGCTGTGTGGTGTTTATACTTGCGTACTATTTTTTGTACAGATGAACGTGGTACCTTCAGGCGTTTGGAAATTGCTCCCAAGGATGAACTAGACTTGTGGAGGTCTACAAAAGAAATTCTGAGGTCTTGGCTGATTTCTTTTGATTTTCCCATGATGTCAAGCAAAGAGCCACTGAGTTTGAAGGTAGGCCTTGAAATACATCCACAGGTACACCTTCAATTGACTCAAATTATGTCAATTAGCCTATCAGAAGCTTCTAAAGCTTCTAAAGGCACAGTCAACTTAGTCTATGTAAACTTCTGACCCACTGGAATTGTGAAATAATCTGTCTGTAAACAATTGTTGGAAAAATTCCTTGTGTAAGTAAGTAAATGTCCTAACAGAGTTGCCAAAACTATAGTGTGTGAACAAGAAATTTGTGGAGTGGTTGAAAAACGAGTTTTCATGACTCCAACCTAAATGTATGTAAACTTCCGACTTCAACTGCACATCTACCTGGTTTTTCTATGCATCAGCAGGACCAAACAGCAGGCTCAAGGGGGAGGTGTGTGTGTCTTTGTTAACAACAGCTGGTGTGCAATGGCTCAGAGTAAGGAAGTCTTGAGGTTCTGCTTGCCTGAGTTAGAATACTTCATTATAACCTGCAGACCATACTATGTACTAAAATAGTTATTCTATTTTTCGTAGCTGTCTATTTACCACCACAAACTGATACTGACACTAGGACCGCACTCAAAGAGCTGTATAAGGCCAAAAGCAAATAAGAAAACATATGCAGAGGTGTGAGGTGGCGCTCCTAGTGGCAGGGGATTTTAATGCAGGGAAACTGAAATCCATTTTACGTAATTCCTACCAGCAATTCACCTGTGAAACAAACTAGATATGACAAAACTCTATATCATCTTTACTACACACACAGAAAAACATACAAAGCTTTCCCTCACCCTCCATTTGGCAAATCTGACCATAACTCTATCCCCCGAAATCCTGCTGACAAGCAAAAACTCGAACAGGAAGTACCAGCTCAGGTGAATTGGATGCTAAACTACAAAACTGTTTCGCTAGCACAGACTGGAATATGTTACGGGATTCCTCCGATGGCATTGAGGAATTTACCACATCATCCACCAGCTTCATTAATAAGTGCATTGACGACGTTGTCTCCACAGTGACCGTACGTACATATCCCAACCAGAAGCCATGGATTACAGGCAACATCCGCACTGAGCTAGTGTGACGACCCTCCCACTCTGTCTACCGAATTCTCTCTCTTTGCTCTTGTTTTCCTTAATAGGATGTCGGTGGGTGGAGCCGGGAGGGTCGTCAGAGAAATGGGACACACCTGGGCTCGGGTGTGTCCCAGGAAAAATGCATCTCTGCCCCATTCGTTGGAGAGACTCTCTCCATGCAGAAACACTTACAGATTTTGGTTGTGGCATTTATGTGGATGTTTTGTTTGTTTGCGTTGGCACCTTTCAACACTACTCATTATCATATGTATACACACAACCACTCACACTACTGATTACACACACCATTGTTAATTGTATTTACTTTACTTCAGTTAATAATTATATTTTGTTATTCTTTATCTCCACGTTGTCTCCCTTTTGTTCTGAACTTCGAGCCGGTTTGTGACAGCTAGCCTAAAGCTGCCACTTTCAAGGAGCAGGACACTAATCCGGACGCTTATAAGAAATCCCGCTACGACCTCCAACGAACCATCAAAGCGTCGATCCAGGACTAAGATCTAAATTCTACTACGCCTGCTCTGACACTCATCGGATGTGGCAGGGCTTGCAAACTATCACGGATTACAAAGGAAAACCCAGCCGCGAGCTGTCAAGTGACGCAAGCCTACCAGACGAGCGAAATTACTTCCATGCTTGCTTTCGACGCAGGCAACACTGAAACATCATGAGAGCACCAGCTGTTCCGGACGACTGTGTGATCACACTCTCCGTAGCCGATGTGAGTAAGACCTTAAACAGGTTAACATTCACAAGGCCACAGGGCCAGACGGATTTCCAGGACACGTACTCAGAGCA